>NW_011476139.1:27800-33433 GCF_000754665.1 Bison bison bison | reverse complement strand
TTAGGCATGTGCTGTGGCACCTCATGTTGGGTGATCAGACATGGGGATTCATATTTTCTTGGGTGGCTCACCCAGGTCCCTCTGGATTGAAAGTCCCTTTTGATATTTAAAACATATACGTGAGTAGGAAAGGAAAATCCAGCATAGTGAACCTGAGTCTTCAGCTATATCCTGAGAGGCTGAGGTACAACTTACAAGCTTGTGCTTTAAATTGTCTTTATGTCCATTTTTGAGGGTGCCAGTGTGTGGGCTGTCATCTTCTGGAGGTATGCTAAGCAGAAGGAGGCTGGACGTAGAAGCTGACAGTGCATCTTGAGGGCTCTGAGTGGCTGGTGCACCACTGAGGTGTCCTTGGCTGTGAGATTGAGGACAAGGGGTAGAGGCCAAGGACCAGGGCAGAGTGCAGTGCAGGCCGCTTCTCATGCTCTGATCCTGACCAGTCTGTTCTAGCTGTGCAGGAAGGGGACAGAGCAGCTAATATGCTATTATATTCCCGCCCAGGAGCTCTTCAGGCTCTATAGCGTGAGATGACTAAAGCTCATTTAGCAGCCACTTGTAAAAATAATTACAAGATGAGAGAAAGAAGAGCATTCTGCGACTATGTGCTACGAAAACTAATTAATTCAACAAACACTTGTTGAGCAGCTGAATATGTAGTAAGAACCCTAAAGTATGAGTCCTGGAGGATACCTGTGATAAAAGATGCACTTTTTACCTTGTACTGTGCACTTGTGGGGTAGAGGAAAGAGATGGAGTACAGTGGAGACAATGACCACAATACTAATTTTGCTGTGTTACAAGGCTAGTGATGTGATAGAAAAGTAGTGAGGACAATGAGAATGCAGAAAACATGCCATGTGGAATTGAGCATGGTTCCAAAGGTAAGATTGGTCTTGAGATGATTTGAAAATAGAGTCTGGTGGGTAAAGAAGTGGGGAGGCATCCAGCTTCCAGGTGGGAGACATGGCAGGTGCCCAGAGGCCTGCCTGGCTGTCCTGTGTTGAGAGACCTGTTAGCATCTGGGGTGGCTGAAGTTTTGGATGCAGAGTGGGGAGGAGACAGACATGGGTGGGCTTGTTGGAAAGGTAGTTTGGACGAGATGGGAGGGCCTCGAAACTGTGCTCTGGGTTTTATAGGAAAGGGCATGAGGAGCCCTGGAAGCCTACTTGAGTTGGGAGTAGTCTTGTTTCAATAAGATATCATGGAGGGAATGTGGAGGATGGTGTGTGAGGTGGCAGAAGTCTGGGGACACGACTTGAAGTAATAGATGTGTGAGCAGAGACCCTGAACTTGGCCAGCTGCGGTGGAGAGAGAGTAGAAAATAGGGGTCCACTAGTGTTTTTGGAACATTCTTTCAACCCCTCCCACCAGGACTTTGGATTTTTAAATCTCTCTAAGGAAGTCTTTAAAAATACTTGAAAGAGAGAAGCTTATTCAAACCTTTGAACAGTTTTGAAAACTTATTACATTTCAGCTTGGAAAGAAAGTATTATTTCAGGCAAACCGATGTGGACTGATTACTCAGCATAGCCACTTAATCTTTCAGAATTAGGTAGGAGGGAAGCTATTTTAGTGGCCTTCCATCTTCTTCCAGAACTTTGTCCAGGTTCCTCCCAAATGGTCGATGAGTTTTTCTGATGCACATCCAGCACTCCAACAGTTGAGTGTGCATATGTATGCTGTGAGGAAGTTGATTTCATCCATTTCTTTTTTTTTTTTTCATCTCTTGCCGTCCACCTGAGAAAACAAACATGAGTCCATAGATTCTTGTTCTGCATTAGAAATGTCCACAATGTGTAACTTAAGATGGGTCCAGCTGAGAGGGTTGCAGTTTTGGAATTTAGACTAAAAAAGAGGAGTGGAATCTTTCCCTTTTTTCTTTATTTTGAGAAAATTTTGGCAACTTGGACTGTTTGAAGGAGCAGTTATATAAAATATCCCTTGTTAATTGAGTATCTGGGGTAAGGTACTGCCATTTTTTCTTTAGATTACATTAAAACATTTCTACCCACAATTTAGAGCTTTTCCATGGAGAATTTAGAATTAGAACATTTTGAACCTCAATAAAGAAAAAAACAGAATTAACCTACTTTTTGGAATGAGAAGTCTCAGGTTTATGGGGCTCCATATGTAAGTTCCAAAGGCCTATAATTTATCTTCTTTGCTGCTTGAATATTTCAGAAAGTTCTTGGCATGTCTCTTAGACAAAAAGAAAGAAAGGTGACCTATGGGCTTACCTCACTTATGTGTGTATCTTCTACGATGGCTACAAAGTAGTGCTTCTACTGGTATATGGCAGCTAAGGACAGATTCCAAGGTAATGAGGCAGTTTACTGATGTGAGATTTGGGTGTTAGTCTGAAAGTACCATCGTGAATGTTTCAGCAGAAATTTCAGTTACCTTTAGTTAAGAACTTTTCTAGTTCCATGTGGTAGATATTATAAAGGAGTAACTGAAGGTTACCTTGATAATAAATTAACAGTGACTGAACTATGGTTGTTAAATTGTTTCCACAGCAAGGATCATAATTTATTAATATTAGGAATTATTTTACAAGACAGCTGTATTGATGATGTTGGTTTTTTCCATGTATAGGCAAGCTTGTATCTGAAGATGTGTAATTTATTTATTCACAATAAGGAATGTATTGTAAAACTCAATTACATTTTATTTGTGAGCGTTGCTTCATTCACTTGATTGAGAATTTTTGGACTGTATCCTGAGTGTCTATCATTGCACTAGGAGCTTGATAGAAGTTACCCCTTGCCCTAGGAGAGGAAAATTTTAATGGGAGGCAAAGATAAACAGATAATTATAATATATGATAAGTGTTGAAATAGACAGTAAAATGCTTGAAAATGGAGAATTTCAAATGTATAATAGTCTTCACTTACTCCTTGCCCCTCGTTTGTTTTGGAACATATCCAAGATAATAATATATCATGTAATACACATTTATAGATATTTGAATAATCGGAGTGTACACTGGGAAAATAGACTATACCTGGGGACTTGAAAGAAGCTATAGAGCCTGTAACATTTGAGTTTAATCTAGTAGGGAGGGAGAATGTTCCAGGTCCAGGTGAATAGGATGGAAGTCAACAATTATTGAACACTGCTAAGCATTATATCGGGCTTCCCTGGTGGCTCAGTGGTAAAGAATCCACTTGCCATGCAAGAGAAACAGGTTTGATCCTTGGTTTGGGAAGATCCCCTGGAGAAGCAAATGGCAACCCACTCCAGTATTCTTGCCTGGGAAATCCCATGGGTTGAGGAGCCTGGTGGGCTGCAGTCTATGGGGTCCCAAGAGAGCTGGATATGACCTAGTGACTAAACAACAACGAAGCATTATAGCAGGTTCATTTAGTACATTATTTTTTTCCGTCATACTCTTATGGGAGTGACAATATCTATTTTATATTTGAGGAAGCTAGATTTCAGCCTGACCAGCCTTGACGTCAAGGCTACTTAGTTTCCCATCTTGTGCGCTGTGTGCACTAGGCACAGAAATGTAAATGGGCAAGATGTTTTTGGGGAAGCAAGAGAAGATGAATGCAGCTATAGAATTGTGACCGTGTGTGTGTGTCAAGAGGTGAAACTAGAGAAGCTGCTCAGGGCCAGGTTGTGAAGGAACTTTAATGCTATGCTACGAAGACAGAATTTTGTCTTGAGGGTGGTGAGGATCCAGGCTGAGATGTCTTTCAGCCTGAGAACAGTATTGTCAGCTTTTAAAAGGCAGGTATGTAGGCACTATGGAGGATGAACTGGGATTGGAAAATCTGCTGAGGGGAGACTGGTTCAAGCAAACTGTTCAAACACTGTTTATTAAGCACAAAGAATGCGGTGGGCAAAGAAACTAATAAGCAAGACACATCTCCCTATTTCATAGAGCTTAGCCTAGTAGAGAGTTAGTCACATGCAGATAGATGGCTTATTGTGATGTGATTTATATTTTACTTTTAAAAAATTTGTGTACTTTTTAAAAAAATTTAAAATTATTTATTTTAATTGGAGGCTAATTACAATATTGTATTGAAACATGTATAATATCATATAAGAAAGAATCGCCAGTCCAGGTTTGATGCAGGATTTTTTTTTTACTTTTTATAAATATTTTTTGGCTGCACCACTCAGCCTGTGGGATCCTAGTGCCTGACCTTTTTGTTGAGAGAAGAACACCAACTATTGGAATAAAATTAAAAAAGAAAAAAAAGAAACTTGTCCCTGCTTTATGCTAATTTGTGTGAATTTTACTAAAAAATAAAATCTGTCATAATGGCCAAGTGAGATATTAGGAAGGGATTAAGGTGTTGCAAATGAGAAGATAGGCTTGATTTGGTAGATGGTTCTGTGATAGAATTGACTGGATGTGATTAGCATTGAAAATAAGTTTCTGATTCAAGGTATAGTATGGTTGATGCCAACAGCTGAAGCGAGGGTTGCTGGAAGATCAGCAGGTTCAAGGATATGTGAGGAGGGGCAAATGAGTAGGGCTTATTTATATTATGTCTGAGATGGCTTAGGGTATCCACATAGACATGTCCAGTAGGGTTTTGGAAAACTGTATGAAGTATCCAAGTTGTTAGGTTTGGAGAGAGTGATTTGGTGATCATTAGCATTGAAGCTTGGGAAAGAATAAGATTATCGAAGAGCAGTGATTCTCAGCTTTGGCTGCACTTTAGAATTACCTTGAGAGTGTTACAAAAATACCCATTCCTGGGCTGCACCACTGACTAATTAAAGCAGAATCTTTGGAAGTGGAGACTAGGTCTCTTTATATTTTCAAAATCTACTTAGGTTATTCTAATATGCAGCTAGAATGGCAACAAAATAAACAAGTGGACCAAAAAATTAGACAATCGCATGTTTATTGAATGGACGCTATTGTTGGCACTGCTACTTTAACTTACATGAGGTGAGTACCTGTTTACACTTAAGGGGAGACTGAGGCACAAAAGGTAAGTAACTTGCCTTAGGTTATACAGGCAGCCGATTGGTGCTAAGGCAGGGATTCACACCTAAGTCATTTACTCCAAGAACTGTTCTTTATACCATAACGTTCTATTGCTTCTCCACTCAAGACTCAATCTGGGAGGGTTGAGAGTTTTGGAATGGCAGTGTGAAAAACTCAGCAGATCTTCTTCCCAGTGAAATAACCTCTTAACTGTAAAAATTATAAAGGACAATCATTTAAAGTCTCTGGAAATTGGCCTGAAAACATACAGCAAATGTAGAAAGATTTATTCAAGAAAATCTACTAAATCTTAGTAAGAACAGTGAGCCAGCAGCATTTGGGCCATGACCTCATCCTCTCCCGACTCCCATCAGTTCCATGCAATGGAGGACTCTTCTTGGTAAGTATAGCTGAGAAGATAGGACTTACCCCCCTAACTGTAGCTCCTAGTCTAGGACTAGGAGCAGTAGACAGTAGACTGAAGGAGAGAGAGAGAGGAGACAGAAAGTACCAGAAGGAGAAAGAGAGAGGGACAGATAAATATTTGAAGAAATAATGGCCGCAAGATAACCCAGTTTGATGACAAACAATAGCTTTCACAACCAAGAAGCCCAACTCTGTCCTTTCAGTGGCTGCCAGTCTTACTATGACTGCAGGCTGGGGATGTCTGCAATACAGT
>NW_011476139.1:24732-27339 GCF_000754665.1 Bison bison bison | reverse complement strand
AATTCCATCCATAAGGAACCAACTAATAATAATAATAAAAAATGCACAGTATATCTTTATAGCAGAATATTATGCAGTTGTTAAAGCAACGTGGTAATTTTAATTGTGCTGATAGAGAAGAATAGTCAAGGGATAATGCTAAAAGAAAAACAAGTCCCAAAATAGTATGTGATAGTCTATTTGTATAAAGTTTGAATAAACAACAGGAAAAACACAGGTGTGTACTACATATATGCAGAGATCATTTCTAGAATAAATATGTAATATTTTCCTCTGGGACATAGGAAGTGAGGGTGCTTCTTAGTTCTTTACCCCCACTTAGTCTTATTTGAACTTTTGAGTATCTATTACTTAGAAATAACTTTAAAGAAGTCATTGTATATTTAATTTGTTATTTTAAACTACCAATAGGACATATCATGTTAGTTTAAGGTCTACAAGTCATAAAGATTGCAATATTTTGATAATAATATTTGTATATGTAGTACTTCTTTTTTGTTTCCTTTAAGTGTGCACTCAAGATGTAATTTTGATGCTTAGGAAATCATTTTGCTTGAGAACTTTAAAAAAACAATGAACTCACATTTAATTTCGATCAACTGGGATAATCCACAAATAATAATGATGACTAAACTGTTCTCTTTTCACCTTCATGACTTTCTAGACTTTGTACATTACAGTCCACCCCCTGAAAAAGTCGCTCTTTTGTAAGAAGATTAACAGCCATCCTTTGTCACCTTTATTTTTATCTTTGAAAGAGGAAGAATAATCACCCAGTTCTGAAACATCATGCGTGGGTAGAATTGAATTACCCAAATTGAAAACCTCCCTGCAAACTAGAGGATAAAGAATCCCATCAGCGTGTACACATAGGCTCTCCAGGGACTTTTTGATTATTTACCCCATGAAATCCTTGAGATTTCATAATTTATCTTGTCTCATTTCCCCATTATGAAATGGAATTTTCAGCATCCCTTCTCTTGTCTGTTTTCAGATCACAGAATTGTGTGGTGCCAAGCGGGTTGGTTATTTTGGTCCGACACAGTTTTACGTTGCCCTGAAATTAATTGCTGCGGCACAGTCTGGCCTCCCTGTGCGGATAGAGAGTATTAAATGTGGTAAGTATCTCCCATTTATACATTCTGTTATCCATGACAGTTTTTTTTTTTTTTTAATGAGAACCATTTTTGTCATGAAAAAGAGACCTGGGTTTAAGGCCTGTTCTGTAAGCATTTGTGGAATTTTTTGTTTCTTCTTCCATCTCTTCTATTAAATAGGACTTACCAGGTGTCTTAGTTTTTTTTTTTAATGAGAAAAAATTCAGAGAGTGACCTGAGGTTAGTTTCTTTTATCTGACTTGCCGTTAAAAATAGATTTTGTTCTTTAGCTGAGAAAGATTGGGACAAGGGTTCTAGAACCTGTGGCAAAATAGTAAGACTCAGTTTAATTTTCCACTTGAGGAATCTATGTTGTTTAAGGTTCTATGAGGGACAAGGAACTGAGTAACAGGGAGAATTTGAGTGGAGCTGCCCCTTCTCTCTCTCTTCTGTTCTTGCCAGGCATGTCAAGTATGATTATCTTTTAATCTCTCAATTCCCAAAGCCCTATTAAGTACTTGGGGGCTACTAAATATTTTTCGTAATGAATTTATCTTCTCAGAGTTTTTATTTATCATTTTCTTATCTTGCTATTCCTGCCCCAAACCCACCACATACTTGAGCACTTTTCATGACTTAAACCAAAAGCAAAGCCCCAAACTCTTAGCATCATTTGCCCTGCTTCAGTACTGGTTTTACTAAGCTGTTTAAAGAACGTGATTATTCAGTGGATGTGCTGAGGTCTTTTGTTAGTTCACTGTGATATGAATTACTTTCCTGTGTCTACACAGCTATGCAGGAACTTTGCCCTTTTCCTCATTTTGAGATAAAAATCACCCAACTATTCCTATCTGTTCTGTGAAGTCCCTAGTGGATCTTTTTGTGGGCTCAGGATTTATGGTTAGTCCATGGTAACCTTGTAGCTCCAAATAGCAGAGAAGATTCTGATAAATTGACTATAGAAAATGAAGCTTTTTTTTACACTAACCATTAGGAAGCTGCAATCATCCTGCTAATCTTTATTAAAGGCTTAGTGTGTGCCAGACACTATATCATTTAGTCCTCATGACATTTACCTAAACTAGATAATTGTGTCAATTTGCATTGCCTAGAATAAGCTGTGATAACAAATACCACTGAAATGTGAGTGCCTTAATGGAACAAAGGCTTGCTTACTGCTTTGCAGTGGGTCAGGGTGACCCTCCAGGGCAGCTGCCCTCCATGTGTTGGCTCTGTGATCCTGGCAGCTTTATCCTGTGGCACCTCCAACACAGCACCTGTTCCCGTAATTGCCACAACAGAGAAATAGTTTCTTAGCCTAGCAGTTAAATGCTTTGGCGTGGATGTGACTCAGGTTACTGCTGCTCACAGTGCATTGGCCAGAACTTGGCACATGGATCTACTGACATGCAGAGCAGGCTTTGGGGGTTGTAGTTCCCTCGTGTGCCTGCAAGTAGAGGAGACTGGATGTGGGTGAACTCTGAAAGTCTCTATCCTGGTGCTGTTATTA
>NW_011476139.1:21816-24616 GCF_000754665.1 Bison bison bison | reverse complement strand
TCCTGAACAGAAAAAAAAAAAAAAAAAAAACCAAAACAACCTGACCCCCAAAGCATCCCTTGGTATTATATAATTTGGTTCCTTGAAATAGGTTTCCTGATGGAGTGTAATTTCAGTGGCTGGTTTGGTGTCTGTTGGTCAGTGTTTGCTGTGATTTGTTCAGAGTTATAGCTCACTGAATTTTGATTTGTGGTAGGCACTGAAAGTTTCCATTCCATTGTAAATGATCATTAATCTTTATTATAGTATCTCCCGACTTCATCTTCTGGAAGAGTTCAGAGCTTCTTTGTTGTATAAAAGAATAAACTTCTGACACCTTTGTTGCTTACATTTGGTTAGACTGAAATCTTTTACCTGATCTGTGCTCAGATCTATAGCTTAATTTCCTGGGGATGGGGGAGGGGGTGGAAGGGGTGGATTGTCATTAACCCTTTTTCCAAATATGAGGCTTTCTCCGTTTTATAAATCCTGATGCTGCTTTTTACCACTGAGGGTTTAAGTATTACTCAGAGTTAATTCTTGATTTTCTTCCTTCATTTAAAGGTTTTTTGAATAAGTTACTTGCAGTCAGCATATGTTGAATAAGGATGAGTGTAAGACTGGGCCAAACTTTGAGCTGCCACTTAGCATTTTCCAATTTTTTGCTTGAAATCCATTAGCTTAATGTTTGATGACATAAACCTTGAAGGTGAAAGAGAATGCTAAGAGCCTAATCTGAAAGACCTATCACACAGGGAGTTGTGAGTCCTTTCAGTCCTTCTTCTATAAGAATCATACCCTTACTTCATGAGTGACATGTGCCTGTGTGTATGTGTGTGTTAACCTTTAACCCCTAGTCTTTCCTATTTTGCTAAATACCTCTACCATATGCAGTTGCTTAATCCAAGAACTTAGAAGACATTCTTGATTTTCTCCTTTCCCTCCCTCCATCAGAAGTCCTGCCAATATGGGTGAATTCTATGAAAAATTTAGAGAAGAGCTAACATCTATCCTATTCAAACTCTTCCAGAAAATTGCAGAGGAAGGCAAACTCCAAAACTCATTCTATGAGGCTACCATCACCCTGATACCAAAACCAGACAAAGATGCCACAAAAGAAGAAAACTACAGGCCAATATCACTGATGAACATAGATGCAAAAATTCTCAACAAAATTCTAGCAAACAGAATCCAACAACATATTAAAAGGATCATACATCATGATGAAGTGGGCTTTATTCCAGGGATGCAAGGATTCTTTAGTATTCACAAATCAATCAATGTGATACACCATATTAACAAATTGCAAGATTAAAAACCATATGATTCTCTCATTAGATACAGAGAAAGCCTTTGACAAAATTCAACACCCATTTATGATAAAAACTCTGTAGAAAGCAGGCATAGAAGGAACATACCTTAACATAATAAAAGCCATATCTGACAAACCCACAGCAAACATTATCCTCAATAGTGAAAAATTGAAAGTATTTCCACTAAAATCAGGAATAAGACAAGGGTGCCTACTCTCACCACTACTATTCAGCATAGTTTTGGAAGTCCTAGCCACAGCAATCAGAGAAGAAAAAGAAATAAAAGGAATCCAAATTAAAACTCTCACTGTAGATGACATGATCTTCTACATAAAGAACCCTAAAGATACCACCAGAAAATTACTAGAGCTAATCAATGAATATAGTAAAGTTGCAGGATAAAAAATTAATACACAGAAATTCCTTGTATTCCTATACACTAACAATGAAAAAACAGAGAAATTAAGGAAACAATCCCATTCACCATTGCAATAAAAAGAATAAAATACTTATAAATAAATTTACCTAAAGAAACAAAAGACCTAATATATGGAAAACTATAAAACACTAATGAAAGAAATCAAAGATGACACAAATAGATGGAAAAATATACCATGTTTGTGGATTGGAAGAATCAATACAGTGAAAATAAGTGTACTACCCAAAGCAATCTATAGATTCAGTGCAATCCCTATCAAGCTACCAATGGTATTATTCACAGAACTAGAACAAATAATTTCACAATTTGTATGGAAACCCAAAAAACCTTGAATAGCCAAAGCAATCTTGAGACAGAAAAATGGAACTGGAGGAATCAGCCTTACTGACTTCAGACTATACTACAAAGCTACAGTCATCAGGACAGTATGGTACTGGCCCAAAGACAAAAATGTAGATCGATGAAAGAAAATGGAAAGCCCAGAGATAAATCCACACATCTATGGACACCTTATCTTTGACAAAGAAGGCAAAAATATACAATGGAGAAAAGACAGTCTCTTTAACAAGTGGTCCTGGGGAAAAGTGGTTAGCCACGGGGAAAAGTGAAACTAGAACACTTTCTAACACCATACACAAAAATAAAGTTAAAATTGATTAAAGATCTAAATGTAAAACCAGAAACTATAAAACTCTTAGAGGAAAACTTAGGCAAAACACTCTCCGACATAAATCACAGCAGGATCCTCTATGACCCACCTACCAGAGTAATGGAAGTAAAAACAAAAACAAATGGGACCTAATTAAGCTTAAAAGCTTTTGCACAACTAAGAAAACTATAAGCAAGGTGAAAAGGCAGCCTTCAGAATGGGAGAAAATGATAGTAAACAAAACAGCTGACAAAGAATTAATCTCCAAAATAAACAAGCAGCTCATGCAGCTCAATACCAAAAAAACCCGAACACCCCAAGCAAAAATGGGCCAAAGAACTAAACAGACATTTCTCCAAAGAAGACATACAGATGACTAACAAACACATGAAAAGATGCTCAACATCACTCATTATTAGA
>NW_011476139.1:21036-21563 GCF_000754665.1 Bison bison bison | reverse complement strand
GAGAACAGTGTGGAGATTCCTTAAAAAAACTGGAAATAGAACTGCCATACAACCCAGCAATCCCACTGCCGGGCATACACACCGAGGAAACCAGAATTGAAAGAGACACCCAAGGAAACCAGAATTGAAAGAGACACATGTACCTCAGTGTTCATTGTGGCACTGTTTACAATGGCTAGGACATGGAAGAAACCTAGATGTCCATTGGCAGACAAATGGATCAGGAAGTTGTGGTACATATACACAATGGAATGTTACTCAGCTATAAAAAGGAATGCATTTGAGTCAGTTCTAATGATGTGGATGAAACTGGGGACTATTATACAGAGTGAAATAAGTCAGAAAGAGAAATACAAATACTGTATATTAATGCATATAAATGGAATTTAGAAAGATGGTAACGACAATCTTATATGGAAGGCAGCAGAAGAGACACAGAAGTAAAGAACAGCCCTTTGGACTATGTGGGAGAAGGTGAGAGTGGGATGATTGAGAGAATAGCGTTGAAATGTGTATTACCATATGTA
>NW_011476139.1:20303-20936 GCF_000754665.1 Bison bison bison | reverse complement strand
CAATGTATGGCAAAACCCATCACAATATGTAAAGTAATTATCCTCCAATTAAAATAATTAATTAAAAAAAGTTCTGCCAATATGGCTCTAATCCAATTGCTTGCTTCCTGCATCTTTCTACCTCTGCTAAATGAGGCCACCTACAGCCACATTCCTGAGTGCCACAATGATTTTGTCATTAGTTTCTTGGCCTTCTCTCTTTTCTACTCCAGTCTCTTTCCCCACATAGCACTAAGAGTAGCTTTTTCAAAATAGATTATTTTATATAGCTCCTTGAAACTCTCCCTGTGGTTGCTTATTGTACATAGCTCAAAGTTTGAAGTCCCTACAGTTATCTGTAAGGCCTTGCATAATCTAGTCTCTGCCTACTACCCCTCCTCATCTCAAATCTCTTTTCTTTCATGTAATCTGTCCCCCAGCCTTACTGGCTGTGTATCCATTTCTGGGCCACCTCTTTCCTACTGCAGGAAAGAGCATGTTATGTCAAGATCTTGGGTTGCTAGTGGTCTGTTCTCCATCCTCTCCTTCCAGTGCTGCATCTCCTCCTCGCTCTTTAGGGTTCCAAGGCTGTACCTGACACCCTATCTAAAGTATGTCCTGTCAAATTAATTCATTAACAAAGGAACCAGCATA
>NW_011476139.1:18395-20203 GCF_000754665.1 Bison bison bison | reverse complement strand
TATAGTAGAGCTGGTTCAAGAAAGTGTAGGAAAGTCAGAAGTGTTTATAGTCACGGAAAGAAAGAATGCTGGAATAAGATTGCTAAATTACGTATAAAATTGATTAATGCCCTACAGGACAATAAAACTGTAACTGGGTTATTATACTCTTTTGTAAGATAAAATTCATTTGCACTGCTATCAGAAAAGAAGTGTTTGTTATCTAACAAATTTTCCACAAGTTAATAGCTATCCTTTCAGAATTGTAAAATGCGTCATCAAGAGTAAATAGAAACTTAAAAGCATGCATCCCTAGGGAATTAGGTAATCCTTGGATGGGCCTGTTAGTGCTGGATAATGTGACAGTTCCCTTTTTAATTCTCTCACTGTCTGCTCCTTCATAGCTCTTTAGTTAGGGTTTGTAAGTACTCCTTTACAGGTTTGAGTAATTTTTTGGCTGTCTTCCTCAGCAGTCTGCACATCTAAGGGGAAGGGAGGAGCATCTGGTAACCCTGTACTGAGAGGGGCCTTGTGGATACTCAGGGCATGTTTGTTGAATGAATACATGAAGACACAAATGCCTGGGCATGGGGAGTGAGTCTTAATTGTCTGTCACTCTTTTTAACGCAAACATTTGGAATTCACGTTCACCAGGAACTTCTGAGGGATGCTTACAGAAGTCATCTCTCTAAGGCATTGGTTCCCAACCTTGTATGCACTTGAGAATCATCTGGGTAACTCTAAATGCAAAATAAAAACTACAGGAACCTGGGGCTACCTGCAGACATGTGGCTTTAGCACAGGGTTTTTCAGAGCACCCCAGGTGATTCTTCTGTGGAGCCAGGGTTCAGAGTAACTTCTAAAGACAGTCAATTGGAGTATCTTCAAGAGCTTTGCTTAAGCTCTGAGTACAGATTTGGTCACATTAGGGCCCAAACTGGAGGGAGGCAAGAGGCACCCAGGGTGTATAACTGTAGGAGATGTATAACTGTAGGGGGTGCTAGCTCCCTGGACCCTGCAAGTGCTGACTCTGACTTTCTAGGGCCCTGAGAGGGAGTACCTCAAGTGCTAGCCCCAGGCTTTTCTCTAGCCTCACCCTAGTGGGAGCTGGGGTAATGCTGTTGGGAAAGCTAATTTAGGAGGGCAGAAGGTGGTGTTGGGGTGAAGTTCAAGGCTGGCAGAGAGTTCTTGTGGAGGAAACCATGTGTGAACATCTGTCCTGGGAGCAAACCTTCCTGCTTTCCAAAGACAGGCAAAGAGGAAGTGTGAGGACTGAGGGAAGGTGTAGCAGGGTCTAGAGTAGTGTTTTGAAACTTTATTGTGCCATGGCCCCTTTGACAGTGTGAAATCTGTGAACCCCTTCTTGGAGCAATTTAAAAAAATCATCAGAATATAGTCGCTTTATAATGTTGTGTTAGTTTTTGCTGTGCAGCAAGGTGAATTAGTCATATATATATGTATATCCTGGTGGCTCAGATGGTGAAGAATCTGCCTGCAATGCAGGAGACCTGGGTTTGATCCCTGGTTTGGGAAGATCCCCTGGAGAAGGGAATGGCAACTCACTCTGGTATTTTTGCCTGGAGAATCCCCATGCACAGAGAAGCCTGGTGGACTGCAGTCCATGGGTCTCAAAGAGTTGGACACGATGAGCAACTAAGCACACATACATACATCCAGTTTTTTAGATTTCCTTCACATTTAGGTCACCACAGAGCACTGAGAGAGTTCCCTGTGCTATACAGTAGGTTCTCATTAGTTATCTATTTTAACGTAGTCAGTTCAGTTCAGTTGAGTTCAGTCGCTCAGTCGAGTCTGATACTCTGTGACCC
>NW_011476139.1:17608-18069 GCF_000754665.1 Bison bison bison | reverse complement strand
ACCATAGCTTTGACTAGATGGACCTTTGTTGGCAAAGTAATGTCTCTGCTTTCTAATATGATGTCTAGGTTGGTCATAACATTTCTTCTAAGGAGTAAGCGTCTTTTAATTTCATGGCTGCAGTCACCATCTGCAGTGATTTTGGAGCCCCCTCCAAAAAAGTCTGTCACTGTTTCCATTGTTTCCCCATCTATTTGCCATGAAGTTATGGGACCAGATGCCATGGTCTTAGTTTTCTTAATGTTGAGTTTTAAGCCAACTTTTTCACTCTCCTCTTTCACTTTCATCAAAAGGTTCTTTAGTTCTTCTTATATGGTGTCATCTGCATCTCAGAGGTTATTGATATTTCTCCCGGCAATCTTGATTCCAGCTTGTGCTTCTTCCAGCCCAGTGTTTCTCATGATGTACTCTGCATATAAGTTAAATAACCAGGGTGACAATATACAGCCTTGATGTACTCC
>NW_011476139.1:13361-17079 GCF_000754665.1 Bison bison bison | reverse complement strand
GCTGAGTTTTCCAAATTTGATGGCATATTGAATGCAGCACTTTCACAGCATCTTCTTTCAGGATTTGAAATAGCTCAACTGGAATTCCATCACCTTCTTGTTTGTAGTGATGCTTCCTAAGGCCCACTTGACTTCGCATTCCAGGATGTCTGGCTCTAGATTGGTGATTACACTATCATGATTATCTGGGTCATGAAGATCTTTTTTGTATAGTTCTTCTGTATATTCTTGCCACCTCTTCTTAATGTCTTCTGCTTCTGTTAGGTCCATACCATTGCTGTTCTTTATTGTGCCCATCTTTGCATGAAATGTTCCGCTGGTATCTCTAATTTTCTTGAAGAGATCTCTAGATTTTCCCATTCTATTGTTTTTCTCTATTTGTTTGCCTTGATCGCTGACGAAGTCTTTCTTACCTCTCCTTGCTATTCTTTGGAACTCTGCATTCAAATGGGTATATCTTTCCTTTTCTCCTTTGCCTTTGGCTTCTCTCTTTGTAAGGCCTCCTCAGACAACCATTTTGCCTTTTTACTTTTCTTTTCCTTGGGGATGATCTTGGTCCCTGCCTCCTGTACAGTGTCACAAATCTCCATCCTTAGTTCTTCAGGCACTCTGTCTATTAGATCTAATCCCTTGAATCTATATGTCAACTTCCACTATATAATCGTAAAAGATTTGATTTAGGTCATACCTGAATGTTCTAGTGGTTTTCCCTACTTTCTTCAATTCAAGTCTGAATTTGGCAATAAGTTCATGGTCTATGCCATAGTCAGCTCCTGGTCTTATTTTTGCTGACTGTATAGAACTTCTCCATCTTTGGCTGCAAAGAATACAATCAGTCTGATTTCGGTATTGACCATCTGGTGATGTCCATGTGTAGAGTCTTCTCTTGTGTCATTGGAAAAGGGTGTTTGCTATGAGCAGTTTGTTCTCTTGGCAAAACTCTGTTAGCCTTTGCCCTGCTTCATTCTGTACTCCAAAGTCAAATTTGCCTGTTACTCCAGGTATTTCTTGACTTCCTACTCTTGCATTCCAGTCCCCTATAATGAAAAGGACATCTTTTTTGGGTGTTAGTTCTAGAAGGTCTTGTAGGTCTTCATAGAACCGTTCAACTTAGCTTCTTCAGCATTACTGGTTGGGGCATAGACATTATACATAGTAGGATATGTATGTCAAGACCAATCTCGCATTTCATCCCATCCCCATTTCCCCCCTTGGTATGCATATGTTTGGATAACAATTACAACTGACCCTTGAACTACTCGAGAGTTTGTTCAGTCACTAGAGCACGGCAGGCTCCCCTGTCCTTCATTATCTCCTGTAGTTTGCTCAAATTCATGTCCATTGAGTCAGTGATGCTATATAACCATCTCATCCTCTGCTGCCTAGTTGTTCTCCTGCCCTCAGTCTTTCCCAGCATCAAAGTCTTTTTCCAGTGAGTTGGCTCTTTGCGTCAGGTGACCAAAGTATTGGAGCTTCAGCTTTAGCCTCAGTCCTTCCAGTGAATATTCAGGGTTGATTTCCTTTAGGACAGACTAGTTTGATCTCCTTGCAGTCCAAGGTACTCTCGAGAATCTTCTCTAACACCACAAATCAAAAGTATCAGTTCTTTGATGCTCAGCCTTCTTTATGGTCCAATTCTCATATCCATACATGGCTATTGGAAAAACCATACCTTTGACTATACGAACCTTTGTCAGCAAAGTTATGTCTCTGCTTTTTAATACACTGTCTATGTTTTTCATACTGGAGCAGGTATTCAGTAGTAGCTGGTTTGTAGTGTTTTTGTGAGCATAAAATTGGGTAATCCTTTGGCCAGGCATCTAAACTGTGCTATCTCATATGGTAGTCACTAGTCCTGTGAAACTGGCTATAGAGCATTTAAAATGTGTCTAGTGCCAGTGAGAAATTGAATTTTAATTAAATCAACAATTTAAATTACTTAAAATTTAAAGCTCAAGTAACAAAGTATTTTTCCATTAAATGAAACTTTTTTGTTTTAGTGAGACTATGTTTTACTTTAAGCACTGTATTGTATAAGACAGGTGTCAGCAAACTTTTCCTGTAAAGGGCTAGGTAGTGGATATTTTAGGCTTTGTGAGCTATATGGCTTTTGTTGCAAATATCCAACTCTGCTCTTGAACTGGGAAAGCAGAATGTGTAAACAAAAGAGCATGGCTGTGTTCCAGTAAAACTTTATTTATGGATATTGAAATTTATATTTCATAATTTTCACATCATGAATTATTTTTCTTTTGATGTTTTCCAAGCATTCAAAATATAAAACCTAATGTTTTTTAATGAAAATACTATTTTTTAAAACTGAAGTATACTTTGATGTATAGTATTATGTAAGTTACAGGCGTATGATATAGTGATTCACACACAGGTTTTAAAGGTTATACTCCATTTATACTTATAAAATATTGGCTATGTTCCCTGTGTTGTATAATACATGCTTGTAGCTTATTTTGTACATAGTTTATACTTATACTACTACTATATAGTACTCAAGCTATATGGAAATAGACAGCAGGTTGAATGTGGCTCATAGATATATCCCAAGATTGATGAATTCATATCTCTCAAAAGTAATTTATAAGACTGTTCACAGCAGCTATATTCATAATGACTCCAAACTGAAAACAACCCAAATGTTCATCACAGAGACTGGGTTTAAAAAATTTTAGTATATTCGTAAAAGTGGATTACTCCATAGCAGTGAAAAAGAATGAACTATGTCTTTAGATGATTATGTTGTACGCTGGATGATTATCACAAAGTGTTATCAGAAAAGCTAGTCACAAAGATTAATATTGTATGATTCCATTATGTGAAGTTCTATAGTGGCAAAGGTTATCTGTGGATTTAGAAATTAGAATACATTGCTCAGTGGGACAAGGGGAGGTGATTAACTAGAAAGCAATTTGGGTATTTGTTATGAGGTTGTATATACATTTGTTAGAAGTCTTCAAATGAAGCTTCCTGGTAGCTCAGTGGTAAAGAATCTGCCTGCCAATGCAGGAGACACAGAATTGATCCCTGATCTGGGAAGATTCCACATGCTGTCGAGCAACTAAACCTGTGCACCACAACTATTGAGCCTGTGCTCTAGTCTGGGAGCCACAACTGCTGAAGCGTGTGCTCCCTAGAATCTGTGCTCTGCAACGAGAGAATCCACTGCAATGAGAAACCCTTGCTGCAACTAGAGAAAAGCCTGCAGCAATGAAGACCCAGCACGGCCAAAAATAAATAAAATTTTAAAAGTCTTCAAATACTTAAGCTGTGTGTACATCATCATCATCCCTCCATACAAAATACTCCTTACATAATTTAAGAAGAAATCAATTATTTGTTGATTTTTAACATTATAGTATTTCTTAGTAAAAATCTAGATCTCTGGCCATAGTGGTCCATATTGCTTCATAGCAACCATCAGCCAAACTGTGCTTTTCCAGTAGGGCAGCCAGTAGCCATACTACTGCAGCTCCTGAGTGCCTGAAATGTGGTGTATCTGAATTGAGGTCTGTGGTATAGGTAAGTACACATGGGGTTTAAAGCATTAGCCTGAAAAGAGAATGTAAACTGTTATATTAATTTTTTATCTTGTTTACATGCTGTCATTGATAACATTGGGTTAAAATATACCAAATTAATTTCGCCTCTGTTTTTTGCTTTTTTTAAGTTGAAAAATTTTAGTTGTGACAGAACATACATAATA
>NW_011476139.1:11813-13213 GCF_000754665.1 Bison bison bison | reverse complement strand
TGTTCCCGTGAGTTTGACGATTGATCCGTCATGTAAGTGAAACCACGCAGTATTTGTATTTTTTCACTGGTTTCTTCACTTAACATTTTTTTGTTGTTGTTAATGTAGCTACTGTACAATTTACAATGATACATGTGGCTGAGATTATATTTCTCAGTTCAGTTCAGTCGCTCAGTCATATCCAACTCTGTGACCCCATGGACTGCAGCATGCCAGGCCTCCTTCTCCATCACCAACTCCCGGAGTTTACTCAGACTCATGTCCTTTGAGTCGGTGATGCTATCCAACCATCTCATCCTCTGTCGTCCCCTTCTCCCACCTTCAATCTTTCCCAGTATCAGGGTCTTTTGAGGACAGTGCACAGCAGCTGCCTCTTTGTAATTAATCTTTTATTACTGTATTTATGCTGCTTATGTTTTTTCTAATGAATTGAGGAGATTGATGTATTTCTAATATTCATGACTCCATCAAACATGGGAAAACAAAGGATTTTTCCCTTAGAGGATCACATGTTTAAAAAAGCAGAGACATAATTTTCTTTGTGGAAGGGGAAAATAGTCATTTCTATTTAATATACAAAGCATTTCTGTGTTCAAAGAATACAGCCTAAGATAGCATTATGAGACAAATGATTGCTGTGCTCATTGTGTCCTTGGCCCCGTCAGTATTTTATTTGAACTCTTAATTTGTTTCCTGTGTGCTAATTTAATTCAGTTTGGGAGAAAAGATTCTAACCAATTACTGCAGATAGATCTTCTCCTGTGATTACTTGACATATATCACTGGATAGTAGGTACTTTAGTAATTTTTTAATAAAGTTTTGCTATTAAATTTGCTGTACGTATGACTATGAAACAACATTTAGACTGAATGTTGACAAACTATAGTTTTGCTTTTCACTTTTAAAAAGCTTGTAGCATAAAAAAAAGCTTGCACCACCTTAAGAAAAATAGCATTTCATTAGTTTTCAATAATAGGAATATCATTATATATGGTTACAATTCTGTTAAGTAAAAGTTGTTTAAAGCCTTGTAAACAAAGAACGTATGAGAGAAATTCAGCTGTATTTTGTCTTTTGCTGTCTGAGGGAGGGAGATTCTTTCCCAGGTGAACAATTCTGGAGAAATGCCATAGCCAGGGAAGGAGAATTTGTGATATGACAGTGTCCTAAAGGACAGCTGGGGGCCCTAGTGTAATAGTTGATATTCACCAACCAGGTTTGTGTTCCATTGTTCCTGGAGTTATCTGTTAAATACCAGTGAAACACTGGTCAGGGAGCTTACAAATGCTGAACATTTCCTTTTTTTTTCTTCTTTTTCCAGATAGGGCTTGTAAGTAGCGTCATCCTTTTGTGGGCAGATTAGAGTACAAGTTATTTTATGTGATCTTGTTCAGTTTTT
>NW_011476139.1:11035-11713 GCF_000754665.1 Bison bison bison | reverse complement strand
CTGAGCTGTAATAAATACCTTTCTGAGAAGAGAACCATAGGATTAGCTCATATTTGATTTACTGAGAATCTAGACTTTCTTTTCTCTTTCCTTCTTTCTTTTGAAGTCCAGTCCTGCCTTGAGTGCTGAAGAGCTGCCAGGGTTAGGAAATAATAAAATATTAAAAATGGTGGCCATTGTCTCTTTAGGGGAAAGTCTTGGTTTAATTTTCCAGATTGGTTATTCTCTTCATGTCTCTTGGGCTCTTGGCTGATTGATCACGCAGGGATTTGTCATATTGCCTACTTCTTTGAATTGAATGTGGACATAGCAACTAAAAATAAACATGATGTGGATATTAGAGAACCAGGGGCCTTCTTTGCCTGGGGAGCTAAGATACTGCTTGCCGTTGCTAAGATGTTTTCTGGCTGTAACACAGCAGCAATCATTGGAAGTGCAGCTGTGTTTTTGGAAGAGCAAGCTAAGGGAAGGCAAAGGCACACTGATGAATATTATCCTAAACAATGAATCCAGATGCAAATCATTATGCCTAATCCAGAATATTATACCCATTTTTGGTGTTCTTTGTGCTGTGTTATTGTGTGTGATTTGCTGTGCTGAGAACTTGAAGTGTGCCAAAGTATCATTTCTGTTTTCAGAATAGTTTTGTCAGAAATTTGAAAGGTAAGTAAATACACC
>NW_011476139.1:8948-10752 GCF_000754665.1 Bison bison bison | reverse complement strand
TTTCTATAGGGCAGCAGCACTGACTTGTGAAGAGCCAGCTCTGCCACAGATACGATGTGTCATCTTAGCTCCTTCCGGTCTGAGTCCACATCTGTAAAAGAAGAGTAATGATCATCTTACTGTAGCGAGTTGTGAGGATTAAATGAGTTACTATTTACAGATCTTAATATAATCTCTGGCATATAATAAACACTATATAAGTTTTGCCTGCTACTGTTGTCACTTGATACTGATTTCTACAATGTCACGTCCCTTTTCTTGGTGCCAAACTAAAGGCCGACATGGGAGATCTGTCCAAAACCTGAATTTGTTCTAGAATGATTGGACAGCATTTAAAAATGTTGAGCCAAGATACCTTGCTAAACTGTAGCATTTTTCTATCATGACATTATTATAGGAGTCTTTATTGTGTTGAAATCAGATTTAATCTATATTTAGTGCTCTGGAATTTTTCCTCAAAAGTGACTCATCTTTTGGCCATTGAGTTCCCCTTTTTGCAGTTTTCAAATAAAATCTCACTTGAGCTTCTTTGATTCTGCTCCTAAAGAACTGCCGCTGCCTCGCTTTATGATGTCAAAGACTGATGCTGAAATCCGGTTTGGGAACACAGCTGAGCTGCATGGAACTAAAGTTCAGATTCCATATTTAATCACAGAAAAAAATACCTTCAAAAGAATCGACGATGAGGATAAACAGGTAAATAGTCTGATCAGGCAAGTCTGTTTGCTTCTGACCATGAACCCTCACAGAGCAGTGCCTCATAGCTGCTGTCAGACTTCCAGTTCCTTGAATTGCACCATCTGGGATACAATTATAGGCTTGGAGTGTGCCTATAAAGTTTCCTTTTAGCAAGAAGAAGAGGCTGATGCATAGCAATTACCATGAGCCATCTATGGGCCATTTAGAGCCTACTTTAATGTAGAATTGTGTCTCAAGTAAGGCTACTGCTTTAACACACTTATTTGATTTATCTAACCACCATTTCCAAATGCATTCTTTGAAATGTAACTTCTAGGAGTTTTTAATAAGTGCTTTCTTCCAAAAAATCTGGTTTCTCTGGTTAAATGTGGTTGGAGAATGCTGTTTCATGCCTTATTCTTGGGGGAAAGGCTAAATTCTCTGTCTTAGACATTCACGGTGCACATTAGCACAGTAAAGGCCCTGACAAGTCCTGCAATAAAGAGACCTGGAGATTGGCATGTACTAAACTTCTTTCACCAGGGAAATCCCTTCTTGGGGAGCGTGTTTGGAGGGCCATCTTGGGAAATGCTGCCTTTACATGTACAGGTCAGGAACAAGAATAGGGTGGACAGGCTTTTAAAATTAGACCACTAATTGCAATAGTCAGATAGTGATGAGTAGAGAGAACAGTGTAAAATTCCAGATGAGTGAGTCTGTCAATAAGAGGTAAAATAGACTTACACATTAGTGAGCACTCAGGGCATCGAGGTACTTACAATGAAGATACTAAATTATGCAGAAAAGTCAAATCATATTCAACGTAGTACCTTCTGTATGGAAAAGAAATTTGTCATGTTTTAGAAAGACCAAAAAAAAATGCTTTTCAAATGCAATGACTATTAAAGGATTAAGTTGGAAAACTGATGTATATGGTTCATGCTAATAATGCTGGATATTTGAAGTATTGTTGCAGAAATTTCATATTTAAGTGACATATTGCATGTTCTGTTGGATAATGTCCTAATTCTCATACATTTTAAACTAGTTCTTCAGGGACTTAAATAAAAAGGAGAACAGGCATACCTTGGCCACAGTGCAGGTTCAGTTTCAGACCACTGCAGTA
>NW_011476139.1:6757-8703 GCF_000754665.1 Bison bison bison | reverse complement strand
TTAAAAAAATGCTTTATTGCTAAAAACTGCTAACTTACCATCTTAGCAAGTAATAGTAACATCAAACCTCACTGATTACACATTGCCATAAAATATGATAATAATGAAAATGTTTGAAATATTGTTAAGAATTGTCAAAATGTGACACAGAGACATGAAGTGAGCAAATGCTATTGGAAAAACGGTGCCAATAGACTTGCTTGATGCAGGGTTGCCATAAACTTTGTTTTTTGTTTTTTGTTTTTTTAAAGTAATAGCTGTGAAATGAGGTATGCCTGTATCAGAATCTTCAGCCAGTACTCTTTGGCATGTTTTCCCACCAGCGTTTGGAGAGGAATGAGGGCCCACTATCCCAGGATGATTGATGCTCTGGGAACTTTTCAGGCCCATCCCCTGGCTGTGTCACTGAGGACACATCCTTTCGCTTCAGTCTGGATTTATGCTAGGCCCACCCAGTCTGTGGTTGTGAACTTATAATTCAAAGCAAATATTCTTTTCTTTTACTTGAAAAAGAGTACTTGATTGGTATCTCAGATTGAATTACTATTATTATTATTTTTGAGTAAGAACACATATATAGTCTCTATGCTGATAAAAAGTATGGTTTCCTTGTTACCAGTCTATTAGTAGCATTAAAAAAAAAAGAGAGGAAACCCAGTAGTCGAGTAATAGTAAAAAGCCAAGTAATAATAGCTTGTCTCGCCTGTGGTCCTACATAAAGTTCACGTTCGAATTGAGATTTGTACTTTATTAAGGTGCCATCCTAGTGTTTAGGAGTAGGCTAGTTGGAGTTTACCCATAATGAATTGTTTTGGAATTTCTCAGTATAAAAAAAGTTGACATTTTACTTTGGCTAGTCAGCTCCAAGAATATTTAGCATTACCATTTAAAATATTTTAAAAATATCCACATTTTTGGAAGACTTGATAAGTGTAGATCCAGGAAATAAGAGCCTTTATTAATGAATGAAAATTGAATCTATTCACAAAGAGATCAAAATTGTAGAGTATGAATGTTATTTCATGTGATCAGTTGTCTTCTGTTTTCCCAAGGAAAGTATTATTGGAGTAACTGGAAGTGTGTCAGGCTTGTTTTAGTAATTTAGGTAACTGAGTTCTGGTGAGACTGTTCTCTGGGAGACTTTTGAATCCTCAGACAGTGCTTTTTAACCAAGCCGCATTTTTGAGAAAATATCTTCATTTGTTAAAGCAGTCGGCTTACTGGCAATAGAGTTGCATTATACTTCATAACTGCAGCTCAGAGCACCAGGCTCCTTGAGTGATTCCCTCTGAATTCTGCTCTGGTTCTTTGAAGCAGGAAACGCAGTCTCCCTCGATGTCACCTCTTGCCTCCCCTCCTTCTTCCCCGCCTCATTACCAGAGGGTGCCCTTGAGCCATGGCTACAGCAAACTGCGGAGCAGCACGGAGCAGATGCATTCAGGTAAGAGGCCAGCTGTCCCAGGCAGTATCTTAGAGACACTTTCCTCTATCAGTCAGCAATGTGACCAGTTTCTGAGTCTCCTGACTTATCTCTGGCTCTGTAAACCAGACTCAATTTAATTTCATACTCTCAAGCAAGGTTTAAAAAAAAATAAAATGAAATCTATATTAGTAATGCCTTGTTTTCTGTTCTACAAACTAGTTCATCTTTAGACTTGTAGATAATGATTTAGATGATTTAATCCTTCATTTACAAATTTCATTACACAGGAACATTGCACATGAAGAATTTGTATTGTTTTGGAATTCTTATTCCTTTCTGCAAACATACCAAACATATTTATATGATACCTGCTCTCATGAAACTACTTAAAAAATAGAATTCTGCAGAAGAATTGATTCAACTTTAAATACTGAGCACATGAGTGAAAATATTTAGCTCTTGTGCTTGAGAATAAAAATAATAAGAGAAATGCCAGGGGAAGCATTGTGTTGAGGTGTGTGAA
>NW_011476139.1:4485-5699 GCF_000754665.1 Bison bison bison | reverse complement strand
ATGCACATGTTTAAAATCTTCAATTTGAGTTTTAACAAATGGATATACCCAAGTATCTACCACTTTTATCATGGATAAAGTATTTTCTTACCATATGATACAGCAGTTCTACTGCTGAGTATATATCTAAAAAAAATAAAGGCACAAATTTGAAAAACTACATGCACCCCAGTGTTCTGAGCAGTATTATTTACAATAGCCAAGATACAGGAGCAACCTAAGTGTCTATCAACAGATGAATGAAGAAAGAAGATACACGTTCATACATATACACAATGGAATATTGAATCATAAAAAAGATTGAAATTTTACCATTTGTAACAACATGGATGGATCTAAAGGGTATTATCCTTAGTGAAATAAGGCAGAGAAAGAGAAATGCTATCACTTATATGTAGAATCCAAAAAATAAAATAGGTGAATAAATTTAATAAGACAGAAACCTACTCACAGATACAGAAAACAAACCTAGTGGTTGAAAGTGGAGGGAGTAGGGGATTAATAGGTACAAACTACTTGGACTTCCCTGGTGGCACAGTAGATAAGAATCCACTGCTAGTGCAGGGAACATGAGTTTGATCCTTAGTTCAGGAAGATTCCATATGCCATGGAGGGACTAAACCCAGGTACCACAACTACTGAGCCCAAACTCTAGAGCCTGCATGCCACAACTACTGAGCCTGAGCACTGCAATGAAGAGAGTAGCCCATGCAAAAGCAATGAAGACCCAGTGCAGCCAAAACAAAAATAATGGTTCATTTAAGAGGTACAAACTACTATGTATAAAATACATAAGCTGCAAGGATATATTAGGCAGCACAGGGAGATATAGCAATTATTTTAAAATAACTTTAAATGGAATATAATCTATAAAAATACTGTAATCACTATGCTAAAAGTGTATTGTAATCAACTGTATACTTCAATAAAAAGTCTGCCTGACATTAGAACCAATATTTCTGCCACCTCAGAGATGCCCCTTTCCCAGTCACTTTCTCTCTGCTCCCTGCCTCCCCCATGAAAACATAGTGCTGATTTTTATCACTGTGGATTAGTTTTGCTTCTTCTAGAAACTCATATAAATGGAATCATAGTGAATGACCGTACTCTTGGGTGTCTTTTCCTCAGCACAGTGGTTGAGATTCTTCATGTTATGTGTCTTAGCAGTTTGTTCCCGTTAATATATTACTCAGTGTTGTTCCACTGTATGAATG
>NW_011476139.1:3484-4385 GCF_000754665.1 Bison bison bison | reverse complement strand
GGCAAGCGGGGACTACTCTTTGTTGTGGTACTCGGGCTTCGCACTGTGGTGGCTTCTCTTGTTGTGGAGTACAGGGTCTAGGCATATGAGCTTCAGTAGTTGCAGCTCTCAGGCTCAGCAGTTGTGGCTCATGGGCTTAGTTGCCCTGTGGTATGTGGAATCTTCCTGGACCAGGGATCAAACACATATCTCCTGCATTAGCAGGCAGATTCCTATCTACTGTGTCACCTGGGAAGTCCTGGGAAAATCTTTTGATTGGAATCAGAAGATGAGGGTTTATGTGACTAGTCATGTGACTTTGGGCAAGCTACTTACTACTCTGAACCATGATTTTCTTCTTTTCTTTTGAAACAGAGTAATAGTATCCTATAGGGCTGTTGTGAGGATAAGCAAGAACATGAGTGTAAGGGAATAGGAATGAAAAATCACTCCCCTGGAACTTGAGTGTGCCATTGGTGTCTGAAAATGAAATGGGATTGAGAATTCTTCATATTTCTCTTGTAGTCTCTCCTGCCACATTTCCCTGTTTTTAGAAGTGGATTTTTTTTCTTAATTTCATCTAGTTTTGGAAGTTGGAGTCCAGTGCCTAGCATGGTGCCTAGTTTTTGGTTTTTAATTCAAAGGTGCGTCATTTTTGTTCTACTGAGTCACCAGGTTCTACCCTGTCTTTTTTTGGTTGTTACTCCTTAAAAAACCTGTCTGTACCAGCTTTCTCTCCTTCATACTCAATTTTCTCCTCATTCCATTCAAATTGGGCTTTCATTCCCCTAGTGTCAAGGAAACAACCTGCTTCTCTTCTTTGTTGTTGACTTTTAGCAGCTTGTGTCATGGTTGTCCATGCTTTCATTCTTTCTTAGACTTTTTAAAAAACGTGAGCTAAAATTTACATGTGATAAAATGC
>NW_011476139.1:2863-3384 GCF_000754665.1 Bison bison bison | reverse complement strand
TGAATAAGGATGCTGTGAACACTTGGGTATGAGTCTTTTTGTGACATATGTCATTTCTCTGGCACCTGGGAGTGGAATTGATGCACCTTAGGGTAGGTTTAAGAAACTGCTAAAGAGTTTCACCAAGTGACTGCATACTCCCATAGGCAATGTATAAGAGTTCAGTGTTCTTGCCAGCACTTGGTACTCTGGTTTCTTTCTTCAGTGTTTTTAATCTTAGCTATTCTGTTACATGTGAAGTGACATTTTATTGTGGGCACTCTTTTATTCTTGAAACATTGTTTTCTAAGTTTCTGTTACCCCTTCCTGGTTTTTCTCCTACATCATGATCCCTAAACTTGAATTTATACATTTTCAGAAATGAGTTCTGCTGCTAGGAAAATTTTCTAGGAATACATTTTCTAGGGTTGTTTTTCTGTCCAAGATTCTGTCATGATTTCTGGCTAATGGGGCATATGTGTACGTTTTAAATCAGGAGAAGGCAATGGCACCCCACTCCAGTACTCCTGCCTGGAAAATCC
>NW_011476139.1:2171-2556 GCF_000754665.1 Bison bison bison | reverse complement strand
ATTGCCATTCTCCCAAATCTTCCCGCCCTCTCCCTCTCCTACAGAGTCCATAAGACTGTTCTATACATCAGTGTCTCTTTTGCTGTCTCGTACACCGGGTTATTGTTACCATCTTTCTAAATTCCATATATATGCGTTAGTATACTGTATTTATGTTTTTCCTTCTGGCTTACTTCACTCTGTATAATAGGCTCCAGTTTCATCCACCTCATTAGAACTGATTCAAATGTACTCTTTTTAATGGCTGAGTAATACTCCATTGTGTATATGTACCACAGCTTTCTTATCCATTCATCTGCTGATGGACATCTAGGTTGCTTCCATGTCTTGGCTATTATAAACAGTGCTGCGATGAACATTGGGGTACACGTGTCTCTTTCCCTTC
>NW_011476139.1:0-569 GCF_000754665.1 Bison bison bison | reverse complement strand
GTATCCTTTGTATTTCTGTGTTGTCTGTTGTGATCTCTCCATTTTTCGTTTCTATTTTATTGATTTGATTTTTCTCCCTTTGTTTCTTGATGAGTCTGGCTAATGGTTTGTCAATTTTATTTATCCTTTCAAAGAACCAGCTTTTGGTTTTGTTGATTTTTGCTATGGTCTCTTTTGTTTCTTTTGCATTTATTTCTGCTCTAATTTTTAAGATTTCTTTCCTTCTACTAACCCTGGGGTTCTTCATTTCTTCCTTTTCTAGTTGCTTTAGGTGTAGAGTTAGGTTATTTATTTGACTTTTCTCTTGTTTCTTGAGGTGTGCCTGTATTGCTATGAACTTTCCCCTTAGGACTGCTTTTACCGTGTCCCACAGGTTTTGGGTTGTTGTGTTTTCATTTTCATTCGTTTCTATGCAAATTTTGATTTCTTTTTTGATTTCTTCTGTGATTTGTTGGTTATTCAGCAGTGTGTTGTTCAGCCTCCATATGTTGGAATTTTTGATAATTTTTCTCCTGTAATTGAGATCTAATCTTACTGCATTGTGGTCAGAAAAAATGCTTGGAATGATT
>NW_011476138.1:15947-31570 GCF_000754665.1 Bison bison bison | reverse complement strand
CTGAGTGCTCGGCTGGCCACCCCACGCCGTTACCGGCTGGTGCTTCCCGTTGCTGCCCCGCTGGGCACGGGTCACAGTGGGGCTGGATGTGTCCCTTCTCAGTGGAGCATGGATGGGCTTTGGTGGCCGCCTTCGTGGGGCCGGCACTCCTGGTCAGTGCCTCGTTTCAGCAGGATTTGTGGTCTCCCCACCATGTGGTTGCACTGGGCCCCAGGGGTCAGCAAGGCCCAGAGACAGGTGGATGCACTAAGGCCAGTGCTGCCAATCGCAGAGGTAGAGGAGTCCCCTCGTTGACCAGGGCAGGGCTGTGCCCATTGTACCGGCGTGGGCAGGGGATGACCCCGAGGCCTGAGCAGGTGAGCGGTAGTGTGGCCCCGGGGTCACATGGGAGAGAGCACGAGGCCCAGGAAGAGCAGGGGAAGGGCCCGAGTGAGTCCAGAAGGATCGCTTCCGAAGGGCAGGGAGGAGAAGCGAGCAGCCAGGCCTGCTCCGCCCCTCCCCGCCTGGTGACGCGCACCTGGTTGCGATTCTCAGTGGAGACGCGGCTCCTGGTTCTTATGAGAGTGAGCTGTGTCCTCTGACGTGCCTGGTGGCAAAAGCCTGACAGGACAGATCACCAGACGGGCTGCATGACAGCGCAGCTCTCCCCAGCCGGGGACCCCTTGCCGGGCCTCCCCTCCCACTGGCCTACCCTGCGCCCGCCCACCCAGCTGCCTGTGCGTCTGCTCCTTCTTGGGGGCCCCCACTGAACACCACCTCCTTTACCGTAGCCCGACAATCCTGACACTTGTCCCCTGCATGGCGCTGCCCAGATCACAGCCCCAGAGGGTATGTTGTCCTGACGCGCGTCCTCGGGAGCGAGCACCTGCCCTGGCCAGGTGCTACTGGGGCCGGGTCACGCGGCAAGCTGGACAGACCGGGCCGAGCCGCCCTGCACGCTGCTGGCGGAGGATGCACAGGGGTCCGCATGCACTGGGGAGCCCCAGCGACTGCCTGCATGTCCTCAGTTCGGTGACTGAGCATCACCTTTCTGGCCAGGAAATACTTGGTGAACCAGATCTGTGTATCTGGGTTGCCCGTGTGAAATGTATAAAACCTAGAAAAATTAAACCGCGGGCACGCGAGAATCTGGCTGGTTAGCATGTGAGTGGGATGTGAGAGGAGCCTTGTCGTTCAGTCCTCCTTCCAGCGGGCTTTGTTAAGATATGTAAACGCACATTTAACAACATTTGCAAAAGAGGAGGAATTCTTTTTGCTTTTTAAATGTGTTTTTCTCTAGAGGATGAAAATTCTGTAGCTAGTTGGAGATTGTTTTGTGTTTTGGGTACAATATTTGGTAATGATAGATAGCTACCTTAACTTCTATCTTCTTTTGGTAAATAAATGTAGAGTTTAAAAACAAGACCTGAAACCAGCTCTGCTTATTCATATTTCTCTTATTTTCAAAGGTTCATATCTGTTTTAATTTTCTGTCCAGAACGATGGCATTCAGACGGCACTGTGTATCCCAAACCCACCTGGCTTGGAGAAGAGCTGCTGGCCAGGTTGGCCAGGTGGTGTGTGGAGAGCAGGCAGAGTGGGTTCAAAAGCACCCTGTCCCTCATCTCCGTCATGAAGTACAGCGCGGCTTACCAGGCGCTTAAAGAGAAGTACAAGGACATGGTCAAGGTGATTCTGGGGAAAGGCGTCTGGGCCCCACCCCCATTTAAAAGAGGGGACGCACCAGACGACTCCAGCTAACGTCGCTTTTCCTGTGTGCCTTCCAGTTTCACAGAGACACAGATGTTAAGTCAAAATATACCCACCTGTGGCCCCCCGTTACAGCCTGTACTTTGACATACTAAACCATAAACACATTGGCAATTATGTTATGGAAAAGAATTTTTTTTTTTGGCATGTTATTTTTTTTTTCAAGAGAACAAAAGGGAAGTCTTTTTAGTTAAAAATAATTGAATATTAAATTAATTACTGTTGCTGCTGCTGCTGCTAAGTCGCTTCAGTCGTGTCCGACTCTGTGCGACCCCATAGATGGCAGCCCACCAGGCTCCCCCGTCCCTGGGATTCTCCAGGCAAGAACACTGGAGTGGGTTGCCATTTCTTTCTCCAGTGCATGAAAGTGAAAAGTGAAAGTGAAGTCGCTCAGTGACTTTGAGACCCCATGGACTGCAGCCTACCAGGCTCCTCTGTCCATGGCATTTTCCAGGCAAGAGCACTGGAGTGGGTGCCATCGCCTTCTTAGTATGCTGTTGCTGCATAACAAAGCATCTCCAAGTCTCAGGCTTGAGCAGTACCCGCTCATTCCTGGGGGATCACCCTCTGGTCCCGGGCTGGCTGACCTCACTGTGCCCCCCTCTTCCCTCCCAGGTCCTGGCCTAGTAGTCCTTCATTATCCTGCTATTTAGAACCTTCATGGAGGCACTCCTTTCTTCTTCCAACTTTTTAAATTGTCCTTGGTGAGATGGTGCGTGTGAACTGTCTAATCCTCTAGACTGGAAACAGAAATCTAGACTTTTAACATTGGCCATTGGTTTCTTTCTCATCTGCAAGACACCTGTTCTGCACATTACTGGTGTTACAGTGAGACCTCACACTTGCACAGCCAGCATTTTCCAGGTTCAAGGAACCTGACGGGCATCCTGCATGGTCATTAGGTCATAATCTTTATCCCTGCTTTACAAATAGGGAGATGGGGACACAACAGCTGAGGGACACTCCTGGCGAACGACAGCAAGACACCAGCAGACCACAGGCTGCAGCTCTGACCCCTGTCCCCGTGACCCCGCCCCTTGGCTTCCTTGACACCCCCACCCCTCGATTCCTTGTTTATCAGACTCAGTCTTTGAGGGTGGGGGGTGCAGGTAGCGTAGCTGAGCCTTTTCTTTTGATGTCCAGTGGCCTCGTCTAAGTGTCTTTATTCTGAAATCTTGCTTTGGACTCCATTGCTCTCCATGTGTCCTGGTACACACAGATAGGGTGAAAATTTACAGATGCTCTTGATAATTTTGTAGGTGTGGCCTGAAGTCACTGACCCTGAGAAGTTTGTATATGAAGATGTGGCTATTGCTGCCTACCTGCTGGTAAGACTGTGTGTGACCTGAGTGGGTGGAAGGGTGGAGGGTTGCCTGCGGCAGCTCAGGGTTTTTATAGTTCTGTTTGTCAAGGTTGGGCTTCCCTGATAGCTCGGTTGGTAAAGAATCTGCCTGCAATGCAGGAGACCCTGGTTCAATCCCTGGGTTGGGAAGATTTCCCTGGAGAAGAGAAAGGCCACCCACTCCAGTATTCTTGGGCTTCCCTTGTGGCTCAGCTGGTAAAAAATCCACTTGCAATGCGGGAGACCTGGGTTCAATCCCTGGGTTGGGAAGATCCCCTGGAGAAGGGAAAGGCTGACCACTCCAGTATTCATGGAGAATTTCATGGACTGTATAGTCCGTGGGGTCACAAAGAGTTGGGCACAACTGAGTGATTCTCACTTGTCAAGGTTGGATACACGTGTAATTTTTTTTTAAGTTTTACATGGCGCTTTTGTATGAATGTAGAACAAGTTTGGATTGTGAACCAACAGGAATTCGACTTTTTCCAAATTACTAGTCAACACGGAGACGCCAGCTGGCGTTGGGGAGCCCTTGGGGGCCCATTTGATGAGCTCCTGCCTTCCACCCTCACAGCAGGTGACTCAGGTTTGCGGCCTTCCTGGCCAGCTCACTGACCACCTGGACTTGGGCACACCCTTTAGCTTGACAGTCTGGGTTTCCTTATCTATGAAATATCTAGAAATGACTAGACTATCTCTGAATTCCTTTCAACTGTAATTCTCTCAGTCTTAGAAGTAATAAGGCCTCTCAAAGTGTACAAAACCAGAAGAACTTAAACAAGTCTGGAAGGAACTAACAGTGATGTGTAAAACTTGCCCAGAGCTGACGCGCACGCGTGGGCTCGGGGTGGGAGACGAGGAGGTCCAGTGCGCGCGCCACCTCGGGTGATCGGTGGGCCATCCCCACCTCCCTCTGCTCACCTGGGCGACGCCTGTGTGGGGCCCCGGCCCCGGAGGCCTCTCCGCCTCTCCTGGGAGGGCACTGCAGTCTCACGTGGCCTTGTGTGTGAATTACTCCGGGGCAGAGCGCACCACAGACTGACCTTGTTTTTCCTGTTGACTTTAGATCCTCTGGGAGGAAGAGAGAGCCGAACGGGGAGAGACCGCCCGGCAGTCCTTCGTGGACCTCGGCTGTGGGAACGGCCTCCTGGTCCACATCTTGAGCAGCGAGGGGGTAAAGCACGCTGGGGGCTGTCTTTAGACCTTTCTAGGGCGTCTTCACATCCAGCACGAGGCCTTGCTCTACCGGCGCAACCTGGGTTTGGAGGCGGCTGGGCTGTCAGAGGTGCAGTGGCTGTTGGTGACGCCGTCGAGGAGGTAGCCTGTCCACGGGAGTGTGAGGCAGCCGCCTCGCTGGACGAGAAGAGGGTCCTCGGGGACAGGCGGCCTGCGGATGACACCCTTTCAGCAGCAGGGGTGTTCTTTTTGGTGCTTTCTTTGTAAAACCCAGCATTTCAAGGTGTGGGAAGGGGTAAGGGGCGAGGGCAGCTCTGCTCTCGAGGAGCCTGGGGTCTAGCTCAGAGGACGGGCCAGCGCCCGTGGACTGAACACACGTGTGAAACTGTGATGCTCAGTTCTGCAGCCATTCTCTTGGTTGTGAAGCAGAGGTCGTGAGAACTGGGAGCTGCCCTGGCCCCAGGAGAGGTTCCGGGCACACAGGGGGCAGTGCCCACTGCCCCCTGCCGCTGGGGCTGCGAGTGAGCCTGGCGGTGTCTCCAGGCCTTGCCTCACAAAGGCGCCGTAGCCGGGGTTGTGTCTGGGCCCCGGCCGAAAGCGTCTGTTTCTCAGCAGCTCAGGGTCCTGCGCCTCTCAGGGAGTGGTCCCTGCAGCGTTTGATTTGTTCTCTCTCGTTTCTAATGACGTTCCCTCCTTAACCTTTGGTTCCTGAAATTCATCGTTTCAGCATCCAGGCCGAGGGATAGACGTCCGAAGAAGAAAAATCTGGGACATGTACGGACCCCAGACCCGCCTAGAGGTACTGGCTCTGTCCCTTCGCTTGACTTCAGCAGCCGCTCCCCGGTGCGGTTGTTTCCAGGAGAGAGTCTGTGTGGGGGGCCAGTCAGAGGTGCCAGTAACACAGCAGTCCACACTCGGCTTGCTGCTCGGAGGCTTGAACGGAGGACACGCCCTTAGACTTCCCTGCCTCCGGTTATACTGAAGGGAGGACGCCCCCCTTAGACTTCCCTGCCTCCGATTATAATGAAGAGAGGACGTCCCCTTAGACTTCCCTGCCTCCGGTTATATTGAAAGAGGGACACTGACTTTAGACCTTCCCTGCCTCCGGTTATACTGAAGAGAGGACGTCCCCTTAGACTCCCCCGCCTCCGGTTATACTGAAGGGAGGGTGCTGGCCTCCGGAGTGAAGGTGCTGTCTTGGCCCCGGGTCTTCTGTGCCTGCTTTGGGGGCATCCATTCTGGAGCCTGCCGCAGGCTGCAGCTGAAACATTCCTTTGGCAGTGGGTGCCCTCCCTGCGGGGACTGGGTCAGGGCTGGGGGCAGCATGGGTACTCCTGCTCTGAGCAGGGTGGCCAAGAGAGGCCTCTAGGTAGGGACAAGTTGTCAGGGAGTCAGGGGAAGGGAGCACAGAGGTGCAGGCAGGGCTGGGCTGCGGATGTGCGGATGTCTCGTGGAGACAGCATGATGGCTTCCAGCTCTCTGGCGGCCAGGTCTCAGCTGTGGCCGCAGAGCTGCAGTCAGCCCCACCGAGGTCCGGAGCAGGTCCAAGCTGTCAGACAGGGAGGTCACTCAGGGGCAGGCAGGTGGGAATCTCCCCCACAGCACCCGCCCGGCAGGTCTGGGCTCCAGCGTTTCCCAGCCTTGGCCTCTCATCCAGACCTCCAGGTCAGCAAGGGAGTGCCTGGCCCTGGGGCTCCGTCCTTGGCTCTGGAGTGCCGTGGGGGCTTCTGCTGCCCAGATGCCCACATCGCCTCCAGGCCCTCGTCCCCTAGCTGATAAGATGCGTGGCATGAGGACAGGATGCTGACTGACAAGTGGGAGAATCGTTTACTTTTCAGTGTGGAGGATGTCAGGAACCTGTAGAAGTGGAGAGAAGCTTGTAGTAAATCCCAGAAACTCAGGGGCCAGCTCAGCAGTGGTTCTTCTGCCTCATCCCCTCCCCCATAACCCCAGCATTAGCCTCACTGTGTTTGAAACAAATCTCCCAATATATTATTTCACCTGTGAATAGAAAACAAAGTTTTCAAGGCTCTATTTTCTCTTCGCCTTTCTTTTAAAGTTGAGAGTAGTGTTGCCAAAAATGAAAAAGGTTGGAGGAAGTGACATGGATTGCAGCTGCCCGACACCTCTTTACTTGCTCAGGTTTCATTATATATTTACACTCTGCTTTATGATACGAGGGTTTGCACTTGCTCATACAGTCAAACAGGGCTTCCCTGATGGCTCAGTGGGCAAAGAATCTCCCTGCTCTGCAAGAGACGAAGGTTTGACCCCAAGGTCAAGATCCCCTGGAGGAGGGCATGGCGACCCACTCCAGGATTCTTGCCTGAAGAATCCCATGGACAGAGGAGCCTGGGAGGCTACAGTCCATGGGGTCGCAAAGAATCAGACATGACTTAGCAACAGAGATATGTTCATACATTACAACTCGAGAACATCTAAAAAGCCTCAGGTTTGAAGAACTCCGGGAAAGCGGGGACGGACTCCTGCTGGGGTGGCTCTGCAGATACATCACGGACCACGTATTCTTACACAGGTCATGCAGTTGGGCTCTGAATTCAATACGAGGCTGATGATCAAAGCTAAGGGAGTAACATGGTTGATTTCACAATCCCATGTGTCCCAGGTGAGGAAGCAAGATAACTTCTTCACGTGGGAAGTTCAGATAGCAGTTGAGTAGGCTGTCTGTTCAGGTCCTGTCTCTGTGGGGGCTGGCTGGCATGCTGTGCCCCTTGCAGGACAGGTAGAGGATTCTACTTTTTTTACTTTGGGGGCCTCTTTTTTCAAGTTGAAGTATGAAAGTGTTAGTTGCTCAGTCATGTCCGACTCTTTGCAACCCGTGGGCTGTAGCCCACCAGGCTCCTCTGTCCATGGGATTCTCCAGGCAAGAATACTGGAGTGGGTAGCTACTGCCTTCTCCAGGGGATCTTCCCAAGCCAGGGATCGAACCCGGGTCTCCTGCGTTGCAGGCAGATTCTTTACTGTCTGAGTCTCCAGGGAAGTGGTAACGTTGGGTTAGTTTCTTTTGTATAGCAAAGGGATTCGGTTATTCCTGGTATGTTTTCCACGTCCTGTTCCGTTATGGCTTACTGCAGGGTGCTGCGTGTGGGTGCCGCAGGTCCGTGTTGCTTCTCTGCTGTGTGCACAGTGGTCTGTACATGCTAATCCCAAACCATAACTTACTGCTCCCCCCACCCCGTTCCCCTTTGGTAACCATAAGTTTGCTTGCTGTGTCCGTGAGTCTCTCGGTTTTGGAAATAAGTTCATTTATGTTGTATTTTAGGTACTACATGTAAGTGGTCCCACCTGATGTTTGTTTTTATCTGACTTGCTGCACTGACTATGATAATTTCAAATTCCATTCATGTTGCCATAAATGGCATTATTTCAGTCTTTTTATTATTATTAGCTATTAGCTAATGCCCCATTGTGTGTGTGTGTGTGTGTGTGTGTGTGTGCGCGCGCGTGTGTGTCCATACACAAGTGCTCAGCGCTTGTCTGTTTCCTAGTGAACAAGTGATCTCCATGAACAGGTGCAGTCTGGACATTCAGAGGCCAAGTCTGCGATATAGCTCTTTTTTTTCTGATGCCTCATTTGATTGTAAGCTAGAGATGGTTAAGGAAAAAACATGTGCTTTTGATAACAGCAGTGTGATGATCACAAAATGTCTTAATTTTGTTTGTAAAACTCTGTTTCAAAAGAATTATTGCAGTTTTCTATATTCAAATTTTCAGTTAAAGCTTTTTGCTGAAACAGGTGGGGCTTTGCTTGCTTGCCTTGGGGGCTGCATTCTTCAGTTTTAAAATTAGGAGGATTTTGAGTGGCTGTATAGACTCTTTTGTCTCTCCAGTTCTTACTGACAGATTAATTATTGAGACTGTTGACTTTAGTAATTAATGAAGTAATTAATGAAGGCCTGCTAATTAACTAGCAGAAGGGATAGATGTTCACTGAAAGTTCTTCAGTCATAAAAACAAGCTGTTCCCAGCTTAAGCACAGAAATCGTCCCAGTGGTGCCCATGCTTGTTGCATGGGTGAAAAAGCTTGCTGTCCGAGTGTTCACACAAGATCGTATTTTAGTAGCAAAGGCTGGTGTACATTGTGTCTATAAATTCTTACTGTGCTTTCTCTTTTCATTGATGCGCTTCAGACTGTGGGTTGACTGACTGTCGAGGTTGTGTAAATGCATCAGGCTATGCGTCACGTCAGCCTCAGACCTCCCTGCTTTCCGCTCACTCTGCAGGCCATTTCTTGCTCCCGTGTGTGCACTCCTGCTAAGTCGCTTCAGTCGTGTCCGACTCTTGCAACCCTGTGGACTGCAGCCCTCCAGACTGCTCTGTCCTGGGGATCGTCCAAGCAAGAATGCTGCAGCGGGGTGGCGTTTCCTCCTCTGGAGCTCTTCCCGACCCAGGGGTCAAGCCCACGTGTTGTCCATCTCTTGCATTGGCAGGCAGGTTCTTTATAGTTAGCGCCACCTGGGAAGCCTTCCCTGCTTCCATCTTCTGCCAAAAGTAAAGCAGTTCTCATGTCCCCCATCTCCTTCATGTAAAAAGGGTGTTTTTAATTATGAGCAGCTGATGCGCACTCAGAAGGGTGGTGTTCACTCCTCGGGTAATGATGCTCAAAGCTGCCATTTCCCATGCCCTCAGGCGGGTCTGGGCTGGGCACACGCCTTCCTCACTCCTGGCCCAGCTTTTTACCTTCTGCAGGTGAAGACCCACAGCCCCAAGGGGCTGAGACCTGCTCCGGGCAGCTGTGGTTCTGCAGGGGGCTGCAGCCTTTGTCTTCTCCCATGCTCTGCTTTCATGGACTAGACGTTCAGTCTTGTTCTGCGTCTTTCTTTTAGGAAAGTGCAATCACACCAAACGATAAGAGCCTTTTCCCTGACGTCGACTGGCTCATCGGTAACCATTCTGATGAGCTGACGCCATGGATACCAGTCATCGCAGCCAGGTGAGCTGGTGGGCCTGTTGGCACCATGGTGGCTGGGGATGTCCCGTTGCCTCAGTCTCGCTGTCCAGACCCATAGCTTCTGGCTGCTCGTGGCTGTTGAGCACTTAAATGTGGCTAGTTCACCTTGTCGAGATGATGGCATACTGCTGCTGCTGCTGCTAAGTCGCTTCAGTCATGTCCGACTCTGTGCGACCCCACAGACGGCAGCCCACCAGGCTCCTCCGTCCCTGGGATTCTCCAGGCAAGAACACTGGAGTGGGTTGCCATGTTGGCTATATTTAAATTTAAAAACATAAAGTAACGTGAGTGGCTCACATGTTCACGTTGTATTTTTGTTGTGATTCGTTCTATCGTGTTTGTACCCAGTGTTGCGATGTTTTTTCCTGGGACATTTTCTCATGCAGGAGGGGTGCCTGTCGTTATGAAGACGCTCTGCGGGGTCAGCTGACGTACAGTGTTGGTTTCAGGTGTACAGTGTGGCGATTGAAAACTCACTGGTTGAACTCTGTAGTTATCATAAAATATATGATATAAAATATATAAATATAGAATGCTGCTGCTAAGTCGCTTCAGTCGTGTCCGACTCTGTGCGACCCCATAGACGGCAGCCCACCAGGCTCCCCCGTCCCTGGGATTCTCCAGGCAAGAACACTGGAGCGGGTTGCCATTTCCTTCTCCATAAATACAGATTATCTTATATCATAAATTATCATGAAATGCTGTGCTGCCCAGCGTATCCTGTGTCTCGTTTAGCTTACAGAGTCGTCTGGATCTCTTTTCTCCCCCACCCCTGCCTTGCTCCCCCCGCCAACCCCCGCTTTCCCCATGGTGACCACTGCTTCATTCTGTACATCTGTCGGTCTGCTTCTTTGTTATTTTCTGCTGCTTTGTTATCGGTTTTTTTGATTCAGCATACAAGTGATAGCACACAGTATTTGTCTGTCCGACTTTATTTCCCGAAGCGTAATACGGACTTTTTAAGAATAGCATAGGCCCAGCAGCAAACCGTGACCTTGTGGTGCCTGCCTCTGAGATCCGTGTCCACAGCCGCAGTGTCCAAGTGCTTCAGGGAGTGTCAGGTTCCAGCTGATGATCACAACTGCAATAGAGAAAGTATTTTTATAAAAGTAATTACACTCATATTTTATTGAAAAGGTACTGTGCTACGTTGTTTCTAGCATTTAACCTGAGGAAAGCTGGGATTCCTTTTTTTATATAAAAAGCACCGTTAGCCAGGAGCACACCATCCGCATTTTGCCCCACACACCACCGCCGTGCGGCTCTCCACGGCATTTTCCTCACCGAGCCTGTTCGGGACTTTGAGCGTCTGTGTCGCCGGTTGTCTCTGAAGGTCTTCCTACGACTGCCGCTTCTTCGTCCTGCCCTGCTGCTTCTTTGACTTCGTCGGGAAGTTCCAGCGGACGCAGAGCAGCAAGACGCAGTACCGAGGGTACCTGGACTTCATCACCGAGGTGGGCTCGGCCTGCGGCTTCCACGTGGAGGAAGACTGTCTTCGGATCCCTTCCACCAAGCGGGTGTGTGCCGGCCACCAGGGCTGTCCTCTGCGGGCATGTGTGGCATTTAGATGGAAAACGTGGGGCTGTCCTGGTCACAGACCTGTAGACGAGTCGGTGATGCCCAGAGGTGTGGGTTCTGACCGGCGGCCCCCAGCATGGCGCTGGCGGCTTCCGGGGCTCACTGCATGCCTGTGGTCCCTCCCGCACAGGCATTCTGGACCCCCGTCTCCAGGCCAGTGGCCCCCGCAGGAGCCCTCGCCTGGTCCCCATCTCCTCCCCAGAGGCGGCGACTGGCCCTTGGGCACCTCCCAGAGTCAAGTCAGCTTAGCTTTGGTTTGTGGGCTCGGTGCTGCCGGAGGTTGAACGCTTTAAGTTCTGACTTCAGTTCAGTTCAGTTGCTCAGTTGTGTCCGACTCTTTGCAACACCATGGACTTAGACTCCCAAATAATGGGCTGAAATTGCTTCCAAACTTCAGAATGATTTCAACTTTTCTCTTTAAAAGCCTCATTAATTCAGATTTACTTGAAATGAATTTGTCCAGGGAGATATTGACCCTTGCACTGCCTGTCACCCTGCCAGATGGTCGGGGCTGACCTGCTCACCACTCGGGGTTTGAACCTCTGGGAGTCAGGGCAAGTGTTGACATCGGATTTATGTTAACCTCTGATCACTTTCTTCCGTGAGACTCTAGGTTGTCAGTGCTTTTAAAAAAATACGCACACACAAAAGCCCGTCACCCAGATCTCAGCTTCACGGCCTGACAGCGGTGAAAGGTGGAGATGGAGCTTAACTCGGGCCCTGCCACTTGCTGTAAGCGCACTCAGGGCCGGCACAGGCACTGCCAGCCCGGGAGGAGCGGCAGCCCCCAGGCGGTGCTGGGCTCCTCAGTCGGCTTCAGGCACACCACTGCTGTCGCTGCTCAGAATCATTTTGGAAACGTCCTTTAGCACTCACCTTAGAGCCTTCGTGTCATCCTGTCAAATGCCCTCTATCTTGGCAAGTCACAGCCTTCTGAGGTTGGAATTGAATTTGGCTAGCGTTTGGGCTTCCCAGTTGGCGCCAGAGGTAAAAGAACCCTCCTGGCAATGCAGAAGACATGAGAGACCCAGGTTCGATCCCTGGGTCGGAAAGATCCCCTGGAGAAGGAAACGGCCACCCACTGCAGTGTTCTTGCCTGGAGAATTCCACGGATAGAACCTGGCGGGCTACAGTCCGTGGGCTCGCAAAAGAGTCAGACACAACTGAAGCGACTTAGCACGCAAGCACACGGAGCTTGGGTCGTGTGTGCAGGGATCCTACAGTTTGCATTTGCCGTTACTGGGAGCTGGAGACTACAGGCCCTTGGCTCAGCCTCTCCGAGCCTCAGTTTTCATATAGATGGTCTGGTTCGGGGGTTGGATGCAAGCATCGGTGTCCACAGGCAGCAGCCGTTAATCAAGGACTGAACACGGGTCCGGTGCTCTCACTCCATGCACACGGAGGTCGTCCCCTTCCCGGGGTGGCACAGTCAGCGGGTGGCGCGGCTGCAGAGCCGTGATGGGCTCCGATGTGACCGGAGGCACTTGCGTCAGGTTCAGGCCCTCGGAGGACTTCCAGAGACACCGTCCCCGCGGCGGCATCTGCAGACCGGGCCTCTCGCTCCAGGGCAGCCCACGTCTGGCCGCACAGGGGGGACGTGCCGTGTGAACAGGGCGTCCATGCAGTGCCCGGCGCTCTGCTGGGGGCACACATGGTCCCCCCACCAGCGAGGCTGCCCCTCGAGGCTCTGGGGGTTCCCGTCAGGGTCTGTGTGTGGGGCGGGGGGTGCGCAGCGAGGGCTGACACAAGCAACGTGTTCAAGATGGGGCGAGACCGGTTGGCTCAGTAAAGGCGACCTTGGCCTGTATGTTTGTTAGGCGCCGTGGGAGTCTGAGTAGTGAGGTTTTCTGTGGGCTTTTGCTGTTAGTTGCTTATTTTGAGGTCACTGATGCTGGTATTCGTTTGTAAAATAAGGATTCCTGTCAACATAGGTCCCTAAGCCTTGAGGAGTTTGTTCTCCAGGATGAGAGAATTACGTGGGGAAATAGCGCTGGGACCTCTTAAAGCCCTTCTCTGCTCTCCCTGTGCAGGTCTGTCTCATCGGGAAGTCCAGGACATATCCGCCCACCAGGGAGGCTTCCGTGGACGAGGAGAGGACCCGCTACATTAACAGCAGGCGGGGCTGCCCCGGGAGCCCCTGCAGCAGGGGTCCTGCCCTTCCGCCCCCTGGGGCGGCTCCCAGCAGCGCCCCTGGCCCCAAGGGGCATGGAGCCTTGGACGCCCGGCCCGCGCACACAGCGGAGGCTGGAGCCGGCCAGCAAGGGGCCGGAGCCCCGGCAGAAGGACTCTGGATGTCCGGATTTCAGCCCCGGGAGAAAGCTGAGCGCCTGAGGAACTGCGCCGCCCTTCCTCGAGAGTTTGTGGACCGAGTGGTTTTGCAAGTGGCGCACTTGTTACTGGGAAGAAGTCCTGCAGGCGGGAGTGCGCAGGCCTGGAATCGAGGAGGTAACCGCCAGCCTGGGCTTCCCCCGGGTGCTGGGCAGGAGCTCCTTCCCTTGTTCTCTTCTTCAGACTGAGCTTGAAACTATATGTACATGTGTACATCTGCTTAGTCGCTCAGTCATGTCTGACTCTTTGCGACTCCATGGACTGTGGCCCGCCAGGCTCCTCTGTCCATGGGACTCTCCAGGCAAGGATACCGGAGGGGGTTGCCATTCTCTTCTCCAAGGGGTCTTCCTGACCCAGGGATCGAGCCCACGTGTCCTGCATTGCAGGCAGATTCTTTATCATCTGAGCCACCTTGAAACCGTATGGTCTTTTTAAATTAAGTGTGTTTTAAGGAAGCAGTGAGACTTCTCACAAGCTCGTTAGAAAACCCTCTTCCTTGTGGCTCTATTAACACACAGAACTTCGGTGCCTCAGAGGAGGGAGCTGAGGCCACGGGGAAGTCTCAGGGTCCAGGGCTCCTTGTTGTCTATTTATTGAAATGATCCAAACAGAAAGCCAGGTTGCTGGCTGCCAGAGGTGAAAGGGAGATGTTTGTATCTGATTGCTCTCATAGGGTGAGTAGCGTGCTGGAATCTGTGGCTCTCGAAAGAGCCAGGGGGCTCCCTTTGTAGCTCAGTCGGTAAAGAATCTCCCTGCAGTGCAGGAGACCTGGGTTCAGTCGCAAAGAGTCAGGCACGACTGAGCGAGTAACACTGACTTCCTCACTTAAAGAGCCAGGGATCAAGTTATCAGGAGTGTTCAGACGGGCTGATGGAAGGCGCCTGTCGCCACTGGAGGGTTCTGTGAGGCTGCCCGGGAGCGGGGTGCTCACCCTTCGGGGAGGAGGCCGAGGCCCCGCCGTCAGTCAGGGCTGCTGCCCGCTGGCCCCGTGGTTGGGCCAGACCAGTGGTGGTGAACAGCGGGTCTCCCCTGGCCCCCGGCGTGGAGGGCGTAGCCCCGAGTTTCTTCCTTCGCCGCCACACCCCTCCCATCCCCCGTGTCTGTGCAGTGTGGCAGTACCATCGAGCCTGTCCCCTCCAGGGATCCCCGATCCTGTGGCTGTCTCGCCAGGAGAGCCTCTCGGGGGCCAGTTTAGGTGGCTGATTGCCAGGTAATTATGGACGAGGCCCGGGGCCTCTGAGGAGTTCTGGGGGTCAGCACCCCCTTCCTCGGGGCACCCTGCAGAGGCAGGCCAGGCTGGACAAGGAGGAAGCGGGGGACGGGCTCCACGTGGGGCCTCGAAGGGCCCAGAGCCTCCAGGCCGTGCTCCATGGAGGGGCCGACTGGCCGTGTGCTGCAGAGGAGCTGCGGGCTCAATTACGGCTCTCATGTTTGGGGGCAACCCCATCTCGCACAGGGAGCCTGTCCTTGGCAGAAGTGGCCGGGGAGCTGGACCGGGAGACGCTGCAGAGGCTGAAGCGGGAGTGCGGGGGCCTGCAGACGCTGCTGAGGAACAGCCCGCAGGTGTTCCAAGGTGAGGCGCGGCTGTGCACCCCAGCGCCGGCCCTGGGGGCCCCGTCCCCTTCCCGAGGAATGACTCTGTCTGCCCTGCGCCCCCAGCTCCGGCACTGGGGGACCCCGTCCCCTTTCTGAGGAAGTGACTCCATCTTAGAGGAGTCTGGAGCCAGAGCGTGGCTCCCTCATGTACATCTCACGTGGGGATGGTGCGTGGGTCACACCGCTGTCTCTCTGATGCCCCCCAGGCTCAGCCCCACCCCGTCCAGGGTGCACCCCTTCACCCTCGGAGGGACGAGCCTGCTGGTGGGGTCTCCTGTCTTGGCGCATTTCCGGTGGCGCTCGGGTACCTGCTTTGCTTTGGCCTCTAGCTACCTGTAGACTGGAAGCACCCCGAGCTCCCAGCCAGCCCTGCCCTTCTGCCCCCGGTTCTAGGCGAGCAGCAGGAGGGCCTGGGCCCGCAGTCTCCTCCACGCCGGCTGCGGGCTCTGCAGGGTGGGGAGCAGTCCCCGCCCTCCCTGTGGCCTGCTGGGGGTGTGTCATAGACGTGTACACGACACTGGGGCTCAGAGGAGGCCTGTTTACCTTCAGCCGCATGAGGGGCTTCTGCAGACCCCTCCGCCAGGGTGTCCGTGGTTGGTTGTGTGCACTTTCTTTTTTCTGGAAGCATCTTACAGCACACCGCAGCTGGCGTGCTCTTCACTCCTAAATACGTCGTGTGTGGCGTTAAAGTCAGTGGCGTCTCCTTCGTTGCCCTGTGTCGGGGGTGACATCCCCGCCCAGGGAGGCCTGTCAGGGACGCTTGCGCTCAGGACGCAGCGTCTGTGCTGGTCGTGGCAAGCGGGACAAGCAGAAGCACGTCGGGCAGAGGGAGCAGCGTGTGGGAAGGGGCAGGGGGTGGGCGTGCTTGGGGCTGGCGGGCTG
>NW_011476138.1:15239-15731 GCF_000754665.1 Bison bison bison | reverse complement strand
CGGTGGCCCCGGGCCTCTGACTGGCGGGGGCGAGGTGACTCCCCTGTGACCCTGTGGAGGAGGGCCTGGCTTCCCGAGACCTCTGCACACAGGGTCCTGAGCTGAGGGGGCAGGGCCTGCGGATCCCAAGCGGGAACACAGGCAGCCATCCGAGCCCCAGGGGTGGGCGAGTGCCCCTCCCAGCCCACCTTTGTGGTCCTCCCATGGGGCCGGCGGAGAAGGCAATGGCAACCCACTCCAGTACTCTAGCCTGGAAAATCCCATGGACGGAGGAGCCTGGCGGGCTGCCGTCCATGGGGTCACGAAGAGTCGGACATGACTGAGCGACTTCACTTTCACTTTTCACTTTCATGCATTGGAGAAGGAAATGGCAACCCACTCCAGTGTTCTTGCCTGGAGAATCCCAGGGACGGCAGAGCCTGGTGGGCTGCTGTCTATGGGGTTGCACAGAGTCGGACACGACTGAAGTGACTTAGCAGCAGCAGGGGTGGG
>NW_011476138.1:14004-15139 GCF_000754665.1 Bison bison bison | reverse complement strand
CGTGGTGCCTCTGGGTGGCCTGGCTGGCCTTCCGGGGCTGTTTTCATCTCCACTTGGACTAAGCGCTCCTGCTGCAAGCTGGGGGCGGGGGGGGTGGGCTGCAGAGGAGCTGTGGCTCCAGGGGGCTTGTGGCGGGCAGCCCACTGGTGAGCGGAGATGCGGGGGGCGTCCCTGCTGGCCGGGCTCTGCTGTACAGAGCTTCAGCGGCTTAAAAATCACCGTGCCGGGCGCTACTCTGCCCTCTGCTGTTCCTGGCGCATTTTTGGTTTGAGTTCATGAAATCATGTCTTTTTTCCCCCATCATAAATACACGTGTGCGTGATTGCTTTCTGTGTGGTTGGCATTGAGGGGCATATTCATTTATTTTTGGAAACACTTGAGTCAGAGGCCTGGGCGTTGAGTGCCAGTAAACACGCTGCTCCCAGTCACGCAACAAATATGCCTGAGCTCAGGCTTTTCTCTGTAGATTTGTTTTTTAACTAACATGGCTGGTTTTCTAGTCACGGTTACACAAGTGAGGAGGTGAAGGCAGTTTCAGACCTTTCAGTTCCGCCTGCGCTGAGCCTCTCGTGGGCCGGGCTGGAGTCCTCATCCAGCCTTGAGGATGCGGACCCAGCTGGGGAGGGCAGTCCCCAGCCCAGGGTGTCCGACGAGTTGGGGGCGGGGCTGGTCACCTGGCCGAGACAGACCCCAGAGCCGGCGCTGCCGCACGCACCCCAACACTCGGTAAATTTACCTCTGCAGAGAGTTTCTGGGGCTTTCCTGGTAGCCTAGCTGGTAAAGAATCTGCCTGCCATGCAGGAGACCCTCGTTCGATTCCTGGGTCGGGAAGATTCCACTGGAGGAGGAATAGGCTACCCACTCCAATGTTCTTGCCTGGAGAATGCCATGGACAGAGAAGCTTGGCGGGCTACAGTCCATGGGGTCGCAAAGCATCGGACACGACTGAGCGACTAAACCACCGCAGAGAGTTTCTGGGAGACCCTCCTGCCGCTTCCTCAGGACACTTTGGTCCAGGCGACATCTGTGGTCAGAAATGGCGGAGGGGCAGAGCCGTGGGTTCGTGAGTCCGCGGGGCTCGCACTCGTGGTAGGCGATGGGCTCAGGTGGGCAGAGAGTGACCTGGCACGGCGCG
>NW_011476138.1:11506-13371 GCF_000754665.1 Bison bison bison | reverse complement strand
TGCACACTGCTGGAGTTCTGGGACATCTCACATCCCGTCCAGGCAGTGAGGGGCGCCCCGTCTTTTGGATGCACACTGCTGGAGTTTGGGGACATCTCACATCCTGTCCAGGCAGTGAGGGGCCCCCGTCTATCAGATGCACACTGCTGGAGTTTGGGGGCGCCTCGCTCCCTATCCAGGCAGCTAGGGGCCCCCGTCTTTCGGATGCACACTGCTGGAGTTTGGGGGCCCTCTCACCCTGTCCAGGCAGTGAGGGCCCCCCGTCTTTCGGATGCACACTGCTGGAGTTTAGGGGTACCTTGCATCCCGTCCAGGCAGTGAGGGCCCCCCGTCTTTCGGATGCACACTGCTGGAGTTTGGGGGCGCCTCGCTCCCTATCCAGGCAGCTAGGGGCCCCCGTCTTTCGGATGCACACTGCTGGAGTTTAGGGGTACCTTGCATCCCGTCCAGGCAGTGAGGGGCCCCTTGTCTTTCAGATGCACACTGCTGGAGTTGGGGACATCTCACATCCTGTCCAGGCAGTGAGGGGCCCCTTGTCTTTCAGATGCACACTGCTGGAGTTTGGGGACATCTCACATCCTGTCCAGGCAGTGAGGGCCCCCCGTCTTTTGGATGCACACTGCTGGAGTTTGGGGGCGCCTCACCCCAGGGCTCCCCCTGCGTTCGTGGAGCCGGGGGCGCCCCGGGCACCCTGCTCTGGCCGGCCGTGTCATTCCCGGCTGCGCCAGGAGGGGCTGCTGTGGGCACACCATGAAGGCCATGGCTTCCTGCCCGGCTCTGAGGCCAGGGAGCCAAGCTGTCTGTTCCGCCCCGCCGAGAGCAGGGCCTGCCTGGCCCTTCGTAGGTGCTTGTCGGCCGCGCCGAGGCTGAATCCCTCATTGTGTCCTCCACACACACAGGCGCCTCTGCGCTTCCTTCCTCTGGCTTCGAGGGTCAGTTTTAGTAAATCATCAGTCTCCAGAGACAGGCAGTCCCATTATTGCCATAACAGGAGGCAATCTGCAGGGGAAATTCAAGCTTTCATTCCCACTTTGAAGTTTTCCCTAGAAGTTGGGTAGCCAGATTTGTTCAGTGAGCAGCCTTTATTTCTCCCAGAGCCGTTGTGTCTCCACGTGGTTTTAGCTCTTCCAGGGGAAACCACCAGGGCTTGGCTACTTCAGCCCATTTCCGTGGGGATGTTGACTTCTTGGGACAGGGTGATGGCCATTGGAAGCCCTTGGAGCAGCTTCTGCGAGTCGGGGCACCAGCTCAGGAGGCTGCTAGGCAGTGGTCAGCTGACGGGTGCACCCCTCCCCGGGGCCTTTGAGCCGCCCAGCTCTGCGGTCACTCCGCCACCCAGCACCCGCCCCGCCACCCAGCGCCCGCCACCGGGGCTGCCTTGAGCCCCCACTTTTCTCTGGTTGTAAACCTCACCCCTGGTCTTCACCAGCCAGAAAGGACCCCACCCCGTCTCACTCCGCCTCCTGTTTGTGATGTGGCCGCGAGTCCTCGGGGCCAGGGCTGCCTCGCAGATGTCCCGATGTCCTTCCTGTATCAGGACCACGCTCGTGGTCGCCCGATCCTTAGCCCCGTCCCTCGAGCTGGTGCCTGTGCTGCCCAGCCCTCTGTGGTCACTCTGGTCTTGTCATCACCAGGGCCTCAGGCACAGGCTCCTCGCCTCTCCCCAGTCTCCCCAGGGTGTCTGGCAGCTCCTCCTGACCACCCCCAGCTCCGCGCTTCCACCCTGCCCTCCTTCCCCCTCACCCCTGCCTCCAGCTCCATTTTAGGGGGGACTGCAGGCCTCGAGCGGGTAAGGAGCTCGATCTGCCTCCACTGCCATACCTCCTGGGGGCTGTGCCCCCAGCCTGGGATGCCTGCACTCACAG
>NW_011476138.1:8486-10929 GCF_000754665.1 Bison bison bison | reverse complement strand
AGCAGCAGCAGAGCCATGGCCTCAGGTGCAGGAAGGACTTTGAGCCGGCCCTTCTCGACTCCCGCGCCCCCACCACTAGCCGCCTGGGGGCTGGCTTCCTCCTGCTCTAGGTCTTCGCCCCTCAGATACTGTTGACTCTTGATTCCAGGAGAAAAAAAAATCCTGATGATGTGCTTCTGTTGTAAATTGTTGACAGTTTTACACAGAAGGCCGTGTCAGTGACGCTGTTGCGCCCCCTGATTTTCAGGAATGTGTCCACCGGCCTTTCCCTGTGGAGGGTTCCTCCTGCGGGCGCCCTGGGTTCATTCATGGGTGATGAGAAAGAGCCCATTCCTTTCTGCTCAGGGCAGCCTGAGGGAGCTGCCGAGAGGTGTGAGGCCCCGCTCTAAGGAAGACCCCCAGGAGGCCAGGGCCCTGCCCCCCACTTCCCACACCGTGGTTGTGGTAGTCGGGTCAAGGACAGGCCAGCCAGCAGGTGCCCGGCCAGGCTCCAGGAATGGGCGGAGTTGGCTTGTTGGGAGCCCAGGTCCTCGGAGTCTCTGAGCCCCGCTCAGCCTCTGAGCTGTTGTTCCCAGAGATGAGGGGTGTCCATCCTTGAAGCCACAGAGCTGCAGTTCCTGGCACATCTGGGCAGCTTTACCCGGGTGAGGGCTGCTGGGCATTTGCCCCAGATGTGGGGCCTTTCTGCTTCCTTCCCTACACCTAGGCATCGTTGGCCAGATATACCGTCCACCAGAGAGGCAGAGGGCACAGGCTCAGGGCACAAAAAGGCAGCCAGCTCAGTGTTGAGAAAACGAAACGCCCAAGCAGACCTTTGTCTGAATGTGGGCCCCCTCCTCTGAGCTCTATGCCTTGGGCAGGCTGGGAGTCTCAGTTCTCCTGTCTGTGAGATGGGCATGTGAACACCAGCCTTGCGAAGGTGGGAGGCTCGCGTGGTCCACCCGGTGCGGGCCCGGCCTCCATCCACCTGAGACGCGGTGCTCCACTCCTGCTGGCGGTGAGCCTGGTGGTGTCCAGTCGTGTCCACCGCTTGGCGACCCCATGGGCTGCAGCACACCAGGCCTCCCTGCCCCTCACCGTCTCCCGGACTTCGCCCAAGTTCATGTTCATCGCATCGGTGATGCCGTCCAGCCATCTCATCCTCTGAGCCCCTCTTCTCCTTCTGCCCTCTCTCTTTCCCAGCATCAGGGACTTTTCCAATGAGTCGTTCATATCAGATGACCAAAATATTGGGGCTTCCGCATCAGTCCTTCCAGGGAGTATTCAGGGTTGATCCACCTTAAGATTGGCTGGATTGGTCTCCTTGCTGTCCAGGGGCCTTTCAGGAGTCTTCTCCTGCACCACAGGAAGAAGGCATGAGTTCTCCGGCGCCCTGCCTTCTTTACAGGCCGGCTCTCACAACCGTACGTGACCGTCGGCCAGACCGTAGTCTTGACTGTACAGACCTTAATTGGCAGCGTAACGTCTCTGCTTCTCAGCACACTGTCTAGGTGTGTCATAGTGTTCCTGCCAAGAAGCAGTCTTCTGATTTCATGGCTGCAGTCACCATCTGCAGTGATTTTGGAGCCCAAGAAGAGGAAATCTGTTACTGTGTCCACCTTTCCCCCTTCTATTTGCCATGCGGTAAGGGGGCTAGGTGCCATGATCCTAGTTGTTTTCTTTTTTTAGTATTTAGTCTTAAGCCGGCTCTTTCACTGTCCTCCTTCACCCTCATCAAGAGGCGCTTTGGTTCCCCTTCGCTTTCTGCCATTCGAGTGGTGTCAGCCGCATATCTGAGGTGGTTGTTTCTCTGGCCCATCTTGGTCTCCCGCACTGCAGTCAGATTCCTGCCTGTCTGAGCCAGCAGGAAAGCACACCTGATACAGTTCTCCCTCGAAGTCCCAACCTCACACCTGCCCGGCCCGCAGCCCATGGGACCAGGCCTGAGGGTCTGACGCTGGGGAACCAGCCTGAAGCAACAGACTCACCGGTGGGACTCTGAGCAAGGGATGTGGGGGGTGGGGGTCCCTGGGCAGAAAGGTTGGCAGCGTCCTGTGCCCACTGCCGAGGGGCAGGGCACGCCTCTGCTGCCCAGGAAGACGGGTCGCGGGTGCTTGCCCTGAGTGGGGGTAGCAGCAGTGCTGCAGGCTCGGCTTGTCAGGCGTTGGGGGTGGAGACCCCCCAGGGCTCCTCTGTGGCCCTGGAGAGGCAGCAGTGTGGCGGGGCACGGTCACGGGGTGAGATGGAGCTGGCGCAGAGGAGGAGCAGGGATCTGGCCTAGCCGGGTTCTCATCCTCAACCCCCAGGGCTGTCCTTGTCATCACTCTATATGTTGACAAGACGTCAGAGACAGAGAGGGTGAGACACTTGCCAAAGGCCACACAGGAAATAGCCGCACCGAGGCTGGCTGGCTGGAGTGCGCACAGGTCATGAAAAGAGAGGGCTCCCTGCCCTCACAGGCACT
>NW_011476138.1:4336-6301 GCF_000754665.1 Bison bison bison | reverse complement strand
CCGTGAGCAGGGGGCCACGGCGCCCTGAGCCCCGTGCAGGCTTTGCAGTCGCCAATAGTCAGACACAGCTTAGACTGAACAACAACTCAGTGGAATGCCTGCTCCGGGCGGGGTCCTCTTCTAGGCTCGGAACCAGGAACCCGTGAGCCAAAGATGGAGATGTTCACAGAACTTACGTGGGACCAAAAAAAATCTGCATCTAGAATAGAGAACAACCACGAATCATGAAGGAAGAAAGCAGATAAAGCAGACACAAGACACCTGAGCAAAGAGGATATTCAATTGGTGAGCCTGAGCAGGCGCTCAGCTTTTTCATCCTCGGGGAAGTACAGATCGAACCACGCCGAGGGTCAGTAACCGCCCCCCGGAAAGAAGACCTGAGATGTGCAGACAGGTCACCGCTGGGGGAAGCTGGTTCTGGTGCTCTGAGCCAAAGTTTGGTCGCCCCGTCTGGCAGCATCTGCTGGGCTGTGACTCGGCACACCCACGCCCAGGTGGACACCCAGCGCTGGGCTCTGACTTGGCACGCCCGTGCCCGGGTGGACACCCAGCGGAAACACACAGGAGCCACCCACTGGAAGCCCCTTGAGTGGCTCCCAACGGCGAGCAGCCGACACACCTGCGACAGGACCGTGGAGGAGTTTAACGTGGCACCCCGCATGGCGCGGGTGGGTCCTGGGCACAGGGCCACGTGGGCAGCCGGATGGAGGCTCATGTCGCGTGCTGCCTGCTCGAAGGTCCCGCCCAGGCAAGGCCGTCTGCGGCAGGAAGGACACGCTTACTACTGGGGAGCCATGGTACTACCGCGGGAGGCGGGCGGAGGCCTCAGAGCTCCGGTCTGCGACTTCCGATCTAGGTGGTGGCTTCAGGTGTGTGGCCTCTTCATGAGACCTCATCCAGCTGTTCAGTCAGGAAGGGTAGGTCCACAAAGGTCCATCTAGTCGAGGCTATGGTTTTTCCAGTAGTCATGTATCAATGTGAGAGTTGGACTATAAAAAAAGCTGAGCGCCAAAGAATTGATGCTTTTGAACTGTGGTGTTGGAGAAGATTCTTGAGAGTCCCTTGGACTGCAAGATCAGTCCTGAGTGTTCATTGGAAGGTCTGATGTTGAAGCTGAAACTCCAATACTTTGGCCACCTGATGCGAAGAGCTGACTCATTTGAAAAGACCCTGATGCTGGGAAAGATTGAAGGCAGGAGGAGAAGGGGGACAACAGAGGATGAGATAGTTGGATAGCATCACCGACTCAATGGACATGAGTTTGGGTGGGCTCTGGGAGTTGGTCCAGAGTGGGGTCCGGGGTGGGCTCCCTGTTGGACAGGGAGGCCTGGCGTGCTGCAGCTCATGGGGTCACAAAGAGTTGGACATGACTGAGCGACTGAACTGAACCGAACTGAAGAAATGTACCAACCACACCCCCTAGCTCAGCCTGCACGGTTACCAGACCCTCCAGCACACAGGTGTGTCAGGAGGACCGCGTGAGATGCCTGTCCACGCGCACCAGGACTCCAAGTTCATTTCTTCAACAAATGCAGAACTCCTGAATATTCACGGGAAGGACTGATGCTGAAGCTGAAGCTCCAGTACTTGGGCCACCTGATGCGAAAAGCCAACTCATTGGAAAAGACTCTGATGCTGGGAAAGATTGAGGACAGGAGGAGATGGTTGGATGGCATCATAAACTCTGGGAGATGGTGAAGGACGGGGAAGCCTGATGTGCTGCAGTCCCTGGGGTCACACAGAATGACACGACTTAGCAACCAAACAACAACAACTCAGAACACCTACCCTGGCTGGGTCCTATTCTAGGCTCAGAGGAAGCCATCTTGAAGAATTCGAGCTGAACCCTGCCAAGCTGACCATTAGGAGCTCACCAACCAGTGAGGGGTGCCTGGTGGCTGGCAGCTCCAGGCTCGGAAACAGTACTGCAGACGAACCCCTGTCTCCAAGCTGCTCCCAGGCTGG
>NW_011476138.1:0-1316 GCF_000754665.1 Bison bison bison | reverse complement strand
ATCATTCAAAAGGCAGGCCCATTTAAAGATCATTATTTAAAAAAAAATTAGCAACAGGGCTTCCCTGGTGGCTCTGGAGTAAGGAGTCCACCTTCTCGTGTAGTGGGGGGTGGGGGTCATAGGTTCCATCCCTGACTCGGGAAGGTTCCACATGCCGCGGAGCTACTAAGCCCGTGCACGACAGCTACTGAGCCTGCGCGCCAGAGCCGGGCGCCACGGCTACTGAGCCTGCGCGCCAGAGCCGGAGCCGGACTGCCAAAGCCCACGTGCCCGGGGTGCCCTGCTCCACAAGAGAAGCCAGCTCGATGAGAGGCCCTCGAACCCCAAGTCGAGAGCAGCCCTTGCTTGCTGCGATGAAAGGCTCTTGGAGTGACGAAGACCCAGCAGTTAAAAGTGGATAAAATTATTTAAAGGTAAAATTTAACAACAGACATAAAATCGCTTTGTCAAACTGTCACAAACGTTTCTATCGACTCTCGATCTTTGCGTCTTTTTTCCCGACCAGCAGCAATGGTCTGCAGATGGCTCTGAGCCAGGGCCAACTCAGAGTCACGCTGGCCCAGAGGGGTCAGCCTCATGAAGATGGCTCGTCCCTGGCCGAGGACGGCGAGTGGTCCGGAGTTGAGAGGCCTGAGCGTCCCGGAGGCTGGGGCTCCTGCGAAGCTGCAGGCCTAGTACAGCTAAGGTCACTGAGCGCCCGGGAGCGGGCTGGGGCCGTGTCCAGAGTGACCCAGAGAGATGGGGGAACGCGGGCAGAGGTTTGCAGGTGGAGAGGCTGCCTCCGAAGATAAAAGGGTGGGAAAGAGGGCTTAGCTTTGGGAGGCGGCTCCCCTTGGACCACGTGATATCTGGCTGATCGGACACGTTTCAATTCTCTCCCTTTGGCCCTGTCCTGTCTTTCGGTTTCTGAACCTTCCTTTTAGTTTCTGAGCCTTCTGAGGGCGTTTCATGACTCTTTACACCTTGAGCAGGAGGGCCAACGCGAGAAATGATGGGTGGGGAGAAAGGGGGAGCAGGGTTTGCTCCTCGCCCCTCCGATAGCCCAGGGCAGCCCAGCAGCATGAAGACAGCAAATTGCAAGTGATTGGGTGGTTGCTGAGGTGGGGGATGGGACGGGAAGGGGGGCCTTGAACAGAGTCTGTTAGCTGCCTGGGGGCGGGGGATTCATGACAGCCCTGCAAATGGGGACAGTTACTTCTATGGGCTTCTCTGATAGCTCAGCTGTGAATCCCCCTTCAATGCAAGAGACCCCAGTTCGATTCCTGGGTTGGGAAAATCCACTGGAGAAGGGATAGGCTACCCACTCCAGTATTCTT
>NW_011476137.1:8592-10300 GCF_000754665.1 Bison bison bison | reverse complement strand
ACCCTACTTTATAAAGATTTTCTCTTATGGTTTCTTCTAAAATATTTATAGTTTTACATTTGAATGTATGATCTGTTTTGAGACTGAATTCAATGTTTTATATAAGGTGTGAGATTTAGGTCAAGTTCCAATTATTTGCATATAAATATCCAATTGTTCCAGTATCATTTCCTGATAAAACTGTCCTCTGTTCAATTGTCTTTGCACCTTTGTCAAAAAAATCAATTTTCCCCACTTGTATGGGTTGACTTCTATATTCTTACTCAGTGACATGAACTTGCCAATGGTTTTTTAATTACCCTTTTAGCATCTGTAGCATGGTTTACTTTTCCATTCCTTATATTCATCATTTATGCTTTTGCTTTTTTATCCCTTGATACTTCTACCTAGAAACAGATCAGTTTTATTAATCAGCTTTCTCCCTTTGTGGGTCTACTTCTATAGTGTTACCCAGCAGCATAAATTTATTAATAATATTGCCTTATTACCATTTTCACACCGCAGAATCTGCATATGATTTTCTCATGTGCATAATTTGTGTTTTCTTTTATTATATTGATTATTCCCTTGATGATTTGAGCTAGGAATAGATCAATGTTATTAATCATATTAAGAAAATTAACTATATTTAATGGTTATTTCTATTGTTTGCTTTAGAGTTCACCAATCTGAATTTTTAATTTTATCCTTTTAGATTATATTGAGTTTTATTTGTTCTTTTTCTATCTTCTTTTGTTGAAAGGTTAGATAATTTTTTTCAACCTTTTTTCTTTGGTAATCAGTTCAGTTCAGTTCAATACAGTCACCCAGTCATGTCCGACTCCTTGCGACCTCATGAACCACAGCACGCCAGGCCTCCCTGTCCATCACCAGCTCCCGGAGTCCACCCAAATCCATGTCCATCGAGTCGGTGATGCCATCCAACCATCTCATCCTCTGTTGTCCCCTTCTCCTCCCACCCTCAATCCTTCCCAGCATCAGGGTCTTCCCAAATGGGTTAGCTCTTCACATCAGGTGGCCAAAGTATTGGAGTTACAGCTTCAACATCAGTCCTTCCAATGAACACCCAGGACTGATCTCCTTTAAGATAGACTGGTTGGACCTCCTTGCAATCCAAGGGACTCTCAAGAGTCTTCTCCAACACCACAGTTCAAAAGCATCAATTCTTCAGTGCTTAGCTTTCTTTGTAGTACAACTCTCACATCCATACTTGATCACTGGAAAAACCATAGCCTTGACTAGACAGACCTTTGTTGGCAAAGTAATGTTTCTGTTTTTGAATATGTTATCTAGGTTGGTCATAACTTTCCTTCCAAGGAGAAAGCGTCTTTTAATTTCATAGCTACAATCACAATCTGCAGTGATTTTTGGAGCTCAGAAAAATAAAGTCAGCACTGTTTCCACTGTTTCCCCATCTATTTGCTATGAAATGATGGCACCAGATGCCTTGATCTTAGTTTTCTGAATGTTGAGCTTTAAGCCAACTTTTTCACTGTCCTTTTTCACTTTCATCAAGAGGCTCTTTAGTTCTTCTCTTTCTGCCATAAGAGTGGTGTCATCTGCATATCTGAGGTTATTGATATTTCTCCTGGCAATCTTGATTCCAGCTTGTGCTTCTTCCAGCCCAGCATTTCTCATTATGTACTCTGCATATAAGTTAAATAAGCAGGGTGACAATATACAGCCTTGATGTACTCCGTTTCCTATT
>NW_011476137.1:3548-6547 GCF_000754665.1 Bison bison bison | reverse complement strand
GTATCAGGTGGCCAAAGTATTGGAGGTTCAGCTTCAACATCAGTCCTTCCAGTGAATATTCAGGACTGATTTCCTTTAGAATGGACTGGTTGGATCTCCTTGAAGTCCGAGGGACTCTCAAGAGTCTTCACCAACACCACAGTTCAAAAGCATCAATTCTTGGGCACTCAGCTTTCTTTATAGTCCAACTCTCACATCCATACATAACTACTGGGAAAACCATAGCCTTGACAAGACGGACCTTTGTTGGCGAAGTAATGTCTCTGATTTTAAAATTCTGTCTAGGTTGGTCATAACTTTTCTTCCAAGGAGTGAGCATCTTTTAATTTCGTGGCTGCAGTCACCATCTGCAGTAATTTTGGAGCCCCAAAAAATAAAGTCTGCCACTGTTTCCACTGTTTTCCCATCTATTTGGAAAGTTAAAATAAATAAGGAGCACATGTTTTTGAAGCCCAGAATTTTGTCTCTGTATTTGATGTCATCTCAAATGCAGTCAAAGTAAACATCATTACAGTCCAACAGGAGAAATAATAAAAGTTCTCATTCCTCAGTCTAATTCCATCTACCCCATCATTCTAAGGGGAACTTTTATTGTTTGTTGGACTTCTGATATGTTTTCTTTTTCATTTACTCATTCATGAATGCATCTCAATATATATTTAATGAGTGCTGCTAAGTGACTCGGAGAAGGCAATGGCACCCCACTCCAGTACCCTTGCCTGGAAAATCCCATGGGCGGAGGAGCCTGGAGGCTGCTGTCCATGGTGTCACGAAGAGTCGGACGACTGAGCAACTTTACTTTCACTTTTCACTTTCATGCATTGGAGAAGGAAATGGCAACCCATTCCAGTGTTCTTGCCTGGAGAATCCCAGAAATGGGGGAGCCTGGTGGGCTGCCGTCTATGGGGTCACACAGAGTTGGACCCGACTGAAGTGACTTAGCAGCAGCCGCAGCTAAGTGACTACTTAATATTCAATACTTGGATCTCAAGAAGGAAAGAGACAGTTCTGATCTTCAGTCAACTGAGGCCCAATACTCAAGTACAATAAGATAAAAGCTACTAAGGAGAAATGTGTATCTCTAAGATATGACAAAGAAAAAAAGTAATAAACTCTGCTTCTCAACTCACCCGGATAACAGTTTTAATGGAGGCGATACTTGAACTGGAACTTAGACCACTACTACATTTCCCATAAAGATGGAAGACATGAACTCTAGGCACAGATTAACTAAGTGTGGTATATATTTATATTAGAGAAACTAAATGTGGCCATATCCTTGAGGACAACATGTATCATTAAGAGAAGTGTTGATTTTCAAACCCATATTTTCAAACTATTAGACTACAATATACGTAGATACTACCTAGGTAGAGGGATGAATAGATAGAAACATACATACATTCATACATGATTGATAGATGTAAATGGAACCGTAATAGGAGATAATAATTTAGTAGATTTTTAAGGGATCCTTTATGGCTACTTGAAGAATATGTGTTTGTGGGACAAGCATTACAGTAATCTCCAAAGCAGCATTGCCCCTTTGTGGCCATAGAAAGAAGTTACCCAGAAAAAATGTATATAGCTTCTTAAAAATTCATGTTCATCACCTATGAACATCAATCAGAGCACTGAAATAAGTAACCAAGTCTTCATCTTGAACCAGTGATTTCTTGAGACAGAAGATTTTGCCTTGTTGAAATATTGACCCTCAGACTGAGTTAGTGTAAGGAGCTGTCTTTCTTCCTGTAATGGCAGCATCAAATCAAGAAGAGCCCTTTATACTGAAGAAATCATGTCTTTAAATAGATTCTAAATTAATACTGCTTAATACTGTTTAATACACACTTAATACTGCTGTCTTTTAATTTTTTGTCTGCACACTGATGACTTGAGTTTAGCTTGTTTTTGTTTTTGCATTATGTATTGAATCTATTATTGAGACAGCAACTGTACAGAAATATTTAAGACCCCAACAGAATGAAACAATAAGCAAGTGAACTAGAACTATTCTAAAAAGACCCTTTGTAATCATACATCACGATCATCTAGGATTTATTCCAGGCATGCAAGGATGATTCAGTATCCTCAGATCAATCAATGTGATACACCGCAACAACAGAATGAAAGATAAAAACCCCATAGTTACTTCAGTAGATGCAGAAAAAGCATCTGACAAAATTCAATATCCACTCATGATAAAAGCTCTCAATAAACTTGATATGGGGAAAATGTACTTCAAAATACTGAAGGTTATTTATGACAAACCAACAGTTAACATCACAATCAATTGTTTTAAAAAAATGAAAGCTTTTTCTCTAAGACCTTAAACAAGACAAGTCTGCAAATCTCACCACTTCTATTTAACATAGTGCTGGAAGTCCTAGCCATAGCAATCAGATATGAAAAAGAAAGAGAAGGCATCCAAATTTGAAGAAAGAAACTGCCACTATTTGCAAATGACATGATGTTGTGTATAGAAAATTGTAAGGTACCACCAAAAAGCTATTAGGATAAATAAATGAAAGTAAAGCTCAGTAAAGTTGCAGAGTATGAAATTAATATATAGAAATCTTTTGCATTTCTATATACTAATAATGAATTATAAGAAAAAGAATTTAAGAAAACATCCAATTTACAATTGAATCTAAGAGAATAAAATATTAGCAATAATTTCAACAAAGAAATTGAAACACCTTACTTTGAGAACTGTAAGAATTGGTAAAAATGATTTAAGACAATACAAATAAATAGAAAGATATCTCGTGTTCATGGACTGGAAGAGTTAATATTGCTAAAATATCCATACACCCAAAGCAATCTACAGATTCAATGCAATTCTCATCAAATTACCCATGGCATTTTTCATAGAACTAGAAAAAATAATCCTAAAATTTGTATGGAACCATAGAAGACCTCAACAGCCGAAGCAATTTTGAGAAAAAAGAGCAAAGTTGAAAATACTACACTCTCTGATATGAAAATATGCTACACAG
>NW_011476137.1:0-687 GCF_000754665.1 Bison bison bison | reverse complement strand
CCCAGGGATCAAACCCATGTCTCCTGCGTCTCCTGCATCGGTAAGCAGATTCTTTATCACTGAGCCACCTGGGAAGATGTGGTTAAATATTTATTTTAATTCTATCCTCTTATCAACTACTCTAATGGTTCCCAGTTAGAAGTTTCTAGTGCAGAAGGAGACACAGATTGAGAAGGGAAGATAAAGACTAAAGTCGGTAATCTGTAGGGCCAAAAAGTATCTGTGGTTTATTTAAACTGTACTGATGTAGGTGAGTAACATTAAGCACTGCAAATGCCCTGTGGTGGCCTCACGGTGTGACTGTGGCTGGAGGAGGGGCTGAGCCCTTGGAGGGTTTGTGTAGAGGCTGCAGGTGCCTGGGGAGCACTGTGCTGCACAGCACAGAAGTACGTGCCTGAATCCGTGGTCGGCGAAGAGGAAATGTGCAGTGAGCTGCGGCGTTCTGTGGGGACTGTCGTGGCGTTTAATCTGCCATCTCGCTTTGTCCCTGAAGGAACGTAAAACAGGTGGATGAGGCGGCCCCGGGGGTTCTGAAGATACCACTGCACACTGTCTGCAAAGGTGGAGAAGTTACACTGCAGAATAGAGCTGGCTCCCTCCTGGAGACTCAGGGCTGGGGGACTCTGCGCCACATCCATCCCTCTCACACCTGATGAGAAGGAGAGAAACAGTCACAGGTGAGGGTCA
>NW_011476136.1:17775-18353 GCF_000754665.1 Bison bison bison | reverse complement strand
CCTTCAGTTCAGCTCAGTCGCTCAGTCCGTGTCCGACTCTGCGACCCCTGGACTGCAGCACGCCAGGCCTCCCTGTCCATCACCAACTCCCGGAGTTCACTCAGACTCATGTCCATCAACTCAGTGATGCCATCCAACCATCTCATCCTCTGTCTTCCCCTTCTCTCCCGCCTTGAATCTTTCCCAGCATCAGGGTCTTTTCAAATGAGTCAGTTCTTCGCATCAGGTGGCCAAAGTACTGGAGTTTCAGCTTCAACATCAGTCCTTTCAATGAACACTCAGGACTGATTTCCTTTAGGATGGACTGGTTGGATCTCCTTGCTGTTCAAGGGACTCTCAAGAGTCTTCTCCAACACCACAGTTCAAATGCATTGGTTCTTCAGTGCTCAGCTTTCTTCATAGTCCAATTCTCACACCCATACATGACCACTGGAAAAACCGTAGCTTTGACTAGATGGACCTTTGTTGGCAAAGTAACGTCTCTGATTTTTAATATGCTCTCTAGTTTGGTCATAGCTTTTCTTCCAAGGAACAAGTGTCTTTTAATTTCATGGCTGCAGTCACCATCTGCAGTGATT
>NW_011476136.1:7802-17675 GCF_000754665.1 Bison bison bison | reverse complement strand
GGTGGTGTCATCTGCATATCTGAGGTTATTGATATTTCTCCCAGCAATCTTGATTCCAGCTTGTGCTTCATCCAGCCTGGCATTTCACATGATGTACTCTGCATACAAGTTAAACAAGCAGGGTGACAATATCCAGCCCTGACGCACTCCTTTCCCGATTTGGAGCCAGTCTGCTGTTCCGTGTCAGGTTCTGACTGTTGCTTCTCTGCCTGCACACAGTTTCTTGGGAGGCAGGTCAGGTTTTCCGGTGTTCCCGTCTCTCGAAGAAATTAAAGCTGTGTGCTGCCTGCACTCTGCTTCTCTCCCGTCGCTGACAGGACACTCCCTGCTGTGACGCCCCCTTTGTGTCCTTTTACTTGGGGGCCGTGTATGCGTGTTTCCCCCACCCCAGCCCCCCTTCCCTCCAGCGTCTGCACGTGGCGTCACAGCTCCTCCCCTTCCTGGTCGCCTCTGGGGCAGGCGGCACTGTAACGGAAGCACTTTGCCTGCTGCTCAGTGTTAAGCGTGAAAAGAAAGCGTGCATCTCCTGAGCTCAGGGACCCCTTGGCTGGACCCTGGGCCTCCCAGCTGCAGAGCGTGTACACCTGTGCCTCTGGGCCTACAGAGCCTGCTCTGCTCTGGGCGGTTCCCACTGAAACCTCGCTGCAGCCCGCCCTCCGCTCGGCCCCGCCCTCCTTGCTGACCTTGAACTTCACCTTCCTGTCACCGTGCTTAGGCACTCAGGGTCTCAGAGAGCTCAGCTGCCCTGGCTGCTCTCCCTGCCTCCCCGAGGCCCTGGGCAAGCCCTCATGTTTTCACTGAGGATGGTTCACTCTCTGGCTCCGGCTCTGGTCTCACCTTCTTGAGAAAGTCAGTTACCGTTTTCTGACACGATTCGCATTTCTCACTTTTCAATTCAAGACCCTCAGATCAGACTCTGGGGACTGGCTGCTCTCCTGAACCATAGCTGACAGCAACTCACTTGCTAATTCTTTTTCCTTCTTTCAAGAAGGGGGTCTGGTCTTGTTCCAAGCTGGGGTACAGAGGTTTCATGCGTCTCTGCCCAGACATTTCAGGCTCAAAGGAAAGGCAGAGAGCCAGATTCCAAGGGGAGCCACAGGGGGCCGTGGGGAGATATGAGAGAGCCATGGGGAGGTGTGGGGGAGCCACGAAGAGATGTGTAGAGACGGGGGGAGATGTGGGGAGCATTGGGAGTTGTGGGGAGGTATGGGGAACCATGGGGAGATGTGGGGAGATGTGGGGAGATGTGAGGAGATGTAGGGAGATGTGTGGAGATATAGAGAGATATATAGAGATATGAGGAGATGTGGGGAGAAGTGGGGAGATGTGGGGAGATGTGTGGAGACATGAGGAGATATAGGGAGATGTGTGGAGATACAAGGAGATATAGGGAGATATATGGAGATATGAGGAGATGTGGGGAGATGTGTGGAGACATGAGGAGATGTGTGAAGATGTGGGGACGTGTGTGGAGATGTGGGGAGATGTGTGGAGATGTGGGAGATATGAGGAGATGCAGGGAGATGTAGGGACATGTGAGGAGATGTGGGAGACGTGGGGACCTGTGTGGAGACACGGGGAGATATGAAGAGATGTGTGGAGATGTGGGGACATGTGTGGAGCTGTGGGGAGATATGAGGAGATGTGGGGAGATATGAGGAGATGTGTGGAGATGTGGGGACATGTGTGGAGATGTGGGGAGATATGAGGAGATGTGTGGAGATGTAGGGACATGTGTGGAGATGTGGGGACATGTGTGGGGATGTGGGGAGATATGGGGACATGTATGGAGATGTGGGGACATGTGTGGAGATGTGGGGAGATGTGGGGACATGTGTGGAGATGTGGGGAGATATGAGGAGATGTGTGGAGATGTGGGGACATGTGTGGAGATGTGGGGAGATATGAGGAGATGTGTGGAGATGTGGGGACATGTGTGGAGATGTGGGGACATGTGGGGACATGTGTGGAGATGTGGGGAGATGTGGGGAGATATGAGGAGATGTGGGGAGATATGTGGAGATGTGGGGAGATATGAGGAGATGTGGGGAGATGTGAGGAGATGTGTGCAGATGTGGGGACATGTGTGGAGATGTGGGGACATGTGTGGAGATGTGGGGACATGTGTGGAGATGTGTGGAGATGTGGGGACATGTGTGGAGATGTGGGGAGATATGAGGAGATGTGGGGAGATATGAGGAGATGTGTGGAGATATGTGGAGATGTGGGGAGATGTGAGGAGATGTGTGGAAATGTGGGGACATGTGTGGAGATGTGGGGAGATATGAGGAGATTTGGGGACATGTGTAGAGTTGTGGGGAGATGTGTGGAGATGTGGGGACATGTGTGGAGATGTGGGGAGATATGAGGAGATGTGGGGAGATATGAGGAGATGTGGGGAGATGTGGGAACATGTGTGGAGATGTGGGGAGATGTGGAGACATGTGTAGAGTTGTGGGGAGATGTGTGGAGATGTGGGAACATGTATGGAGATGTGGGGAGACGTGTGGAGATGTGGGGACATGTGTGGAGATGTGGGGAGATATGAGATGTGGGGAGATATGAGGAGATGTGTGGAGATGTGGGAACATGTGTGGAGATGTGGGGAGATATGAGGAGATGTGGGGAGATATGAGGAGATGTGTGGAGATGTGGGGAGATATGAGGAGATGTGTGGAGATGTGGGGACATGTGTGAAGATGTGGGGAGATATGAGATGTGGGGAGATATGAGATGTGGGGACATGTGTGGAGATGTGGGGAGATGTGTGGAGATGTGGGGAGATATGAGGAGATGTGGGGACATGTGTGGAGATGTGGGGAGATATGAGGAGATGTGTGGAGATATGAGGAGATGTGTGGAGATGTGGGGACGTATGAGGAGATGTGGGGAGATATGAGGAGATGTGTGGAGATGCGGGAACATGTGTGGAGATGTGGGGAGATACGAGGAGATGTGGGGAGATATAAGGAGATGTGTGGAGATGTGGGGACATGTGTGAAGATTTGGGGAGATATGAGGAGATGTGGGGAGATATGAGATGTGGGGACATGTGTGGAGATGTGGGGAGATATGAGGAGATGTGGGGAGATATGAGGAGATGTGTGGAGATGCGGGAACATGTGTGGAGATGTGGGGAGATATGGAGACATGTGTAGAGTTGTGGGGAGATGTGTGGAGATGTGTGGAGATGTGGGGACATGTGTGGAGATGTGTGGAGATGTGGGGACATGTGTGGAGATGTGGGGAGATATGAGGAGATGTGGGGAGATATGAGGAGATGTGTGGAGATGCGGGAACATGTGTGGAGATGTGGGGAGATATGAGGAGATGTGGGGAGATATGAGGAGATGTGGGAAGATATGTGGAGATGTGGGGAGATGTGAGGAGATGTGTGCAGATGTGGGGACATGTGTGGAGATGTGGGGAGATGTGGGGACATGTGTGGAGATGTGGGGAGATATGAGATGTGTGGAGATGTGGGGACATGTGTGGAGATGTGGGGAGATATGAGGAGATATGGGGGAGATATGGGGACATGTGCAGAGATGTGGGGAGATGTGTGCAGATGTGGGAACATGTGTGGAGAGGTGGGGAGACGTGTGGAGACGTGGGGACATGTGTGGGGTTGTGGGGAGATATGAGGAGATGTGGGGAGATATGAGGAGATGTGGGGAAATATGAGGAGATGTGTGGAGATGTGGGGATATGTGTTGAGATGTGGGGAGATATGAGGAGATGTGGGGGAGATGTGGGGACATGTGTGGAGATGTGGGGAGATATGAGGAGCTGTGGGGGAGTGGCACCAGAGGCATTGCTGAGTCCCCCAGAACTTTTCTGTTCCGGGAATAGGGAGTGCGGCCTGACCTCAGAGAACAGCTGGAGCCCTTCCTGGTGACTCAACCCCTATGACCTTGGTCCCTGAAGGTCAACCCCCAACCCCTGCACCCCTCCAGCCTGACTTCTGAGGTCCCTACAAGGGGTTCCCACATCGGGTTCCCACATGGGTCCCCACGTGGGGGTCCCACATGGGATTCCTACATGGGTCCCCACATGGGGTTCCCACATGGGTTCCCACATGCGGGTCCGACATGGGTCCCCACATGGGCTCCACTCGGGTGCTGACAGCATCTTCAGGATGTTGTTTACATCTCTCTGCCCACACTCATTTTTTGCTTGGCCAAGTGTTTAGCAGAGCATGTGTGCTAAAATCTATCCATATTATGTCCAATTTTTCTAAGAATCCTGGCAACTATCGATTCTCCTATTTTGGGGCCAGTTGGCTTCATCTGTTCTCCATCTTTCAGGAACCCTCAAAGTCCCTGACTCCAGCTCTGAGGAAAGTTTCCCAGTTTCTGTGATCTGCTGGCCATTGCAGTGGGCGCCGGGGAGGGGTTTCAGGCGCCCCTAAGTCAGCAGAGGCCCCTGGCACGCCCGCACTCCCAGGGAACCTGAGCTGCAGTGTTTCCCACTGGCCGGGCACTCAGGACTCACGGCCACACACCCACAGCGCGTCCAGGCCAGGTGGCCAGGCTGCCAGTGTGAGCTAGAGCGAGGCCTGCCTTTTACAACATCTTTCACTTTCACGGACTGGATTTTCCCCCGTTTCACATAAGCCAATGTGTTTGTCAAGAGAAAGTTAATTAAAAACATATTTTTCTAATTAAATGGTAGGCTGTGCTATGCAAACAGTAAGATTCTTGTTTGAGAACAAACCACCCCCCGCTTCCCGCCGTTTCCAGGGCTACCCTGGGAATTCAATGGATCAACAACGCAGACCCGAGCCCTGAGGTTAGGACACGCGCGAACACAGGCCCCCGGGGGCCCGGAGGCCGCTGGTGGCCCAGCCAGCGCAGGCGCAGCGGGGGGCCTGGCGCCCGCCCACTGGGAGAGGCTGCCCGAGGCTGTCCTCGGCCCAGAGCCAGGTCATGGCCTCAATGGCTCGGAGGGCTCACGGCGGCCTCCTGGCACCCAGGCATGCCACGTCCACCAGCTCGCCACACGCCCTCCACACCCTCCTCTTCCACAGAGAGCTTGCCTCCAGGGCCTGAATCAGGCTTCCGTCCAGGTTCTAGAAGCAAAGCGGGGAGCGGCTCGGCCTCCCGGGCCGGAGGCACTGGCCCGCGCTGTGGCTGGAGTGGATTCCTAATGTTTGATCAAGAATGTCTGTGTTCCTTTAGGGTGCCATACTTACCCGAGTTCTTTAATATGTTACATGTATTTTATTTTCATAAAATGAATTGATGAGCTTTCCATGTTTTTCTGTCACCTGAGAGAGTCTAAACTGCCTCAGAGTTAAGCTTTCTTGAAAGGCTGCATTGAACTTACCCGCAAGCTCCCTGCCTCGCCTGTCGTCTTAAATAACCATTTAAATTCCCTCTCCCAACTCTTCCCCCTTGGTCTGTTTCAGTTTTCCATCTCTTCTGGGGTCAGTTTTTGACATTTGGAAGTCACTCATCCCATATTTTTTAATGCACCACCAGGGAATCACTCTCATATTTAACCGTTATTTACACGTGTTGTTGGTGCTCATTCACTAAGTCGTGTTTGACTCTTTGCAAACCCACAGACTGCAGCACACCAGGCCTCCCAGTCCATCACCATCTCCCGGAGTTTGCTCAAATTCATGTCCATTGAGTCGGTGATGCCATCCAACCATCTCATCCTCTGTCGTCCCCTTCTCCTCCTGCCTTCAATCTTTGCCAGCATCAGGGTTTTTTCAAATGAGTCAGCTCTTCGCATCAGGTGGCCAAAGTATTGGATCTTTAACTTCAGCATCAGTCTTTCCAATGAATATTCAGAGTTGATTTCCTTTAGGATGGACTGGTAGTTCGATTTCATTTATATCTGTAGTTACATCTGTTTCTGTCCCTGATGTTAAGAGATTTTTGTTTCTATTTAACTTGCCAACAGTTCATCTGTTTTATTGGCCTTTTCAAAGAATTAACTTTTATCTCTTTTCTCCTTTTTGTTCATTTTTATCCCTAATAACATCCTCTTTTTGTTGTTGTAACATTTCTGATTTCTTTGATTATATAAGTGATGTATTTATGTTTGGGCTTATTCTTTCAATAGTAAACGTATTCAATATTAGCCCATTTTCCTTCATCATGGTTTTCAATATAATTCTTCCCCCCTCCCTTTTTTTTAACCAATTTTCTAGGAGTTTGTGTCTTTATTTCTTCTTTCATTCAAAGGTTATTTGTTAATGGAAGAATAATTAAAGCTTGTGTCTCTTTTCGTCACTTGTCTTACTGGAGAGCGAGCTGGCTCTGGGCGGTTACAAGCTTTTGATCGGCTTCCAGATAATCTGCTCTTTGCTTATGCGCCTGCTCTCTCGGTTGTTGATTTTGGTTGTTGGTTTGTTGGTTCAGTTTTGTCTACTTGTTTGTGGTACATTTGGAGGGAAACTGGACAAGTTGATAGCAGTTTACAGAGAATAGATGTTTGAGATTTTCCAAGGGATTTTGAAAGAGAATAAGAAAACTGACTGCATCAGTATCGTGGTGAAAGCAGCAGAGGCCGGCGGGAGGGCGAGCAGGGAGGCAAGCAGGGAGGCAAGCAGGGCAGAGTCCAGAAGCGTCCAGCTGCCAGGAACCCACAGCAGACATGGCCTCCGTCCGGGCCGCTGAGGCCCACTGTCTGAAGAGAAGGGCTCTGCCCCTTACACGTGAGCTCTTCCCAGTGACGGTTCTGTCCCAGGACTGGCCAGAGGGCTCCGGGCTCCCAGAGGGCAGGACCAGGCGGCTGTACCTGCCGCCCATGCCCACCCGCACTGGACGTTGCCCAACCGACGAACAGACCAATCCAAGTCACCAGTGGATGAGAAGGTTGAGGACCTAAGCCCAAGAGCTCAGAAGGACGGGCTGGGGGTAGCAGCAGGCTCTGCTCTTGTGCAACAGGCTGGGTGATGAGTGTCACCCCCGCCTGCAGTGCTGGTGCCTGAGGCGTTTCCGCCTCTGTGACCCCCGTGTTCCAGCAGCCCTCATACGAGGGGGGACCCCACAGTTCTCCTATCCTTCCCTTGGTCCCGACAGGAACCCCATGAAATCGCATCACACCCGTCCACAGGACGGAAACCCAGGCTGGGAGCTGGTCCAAGGGTGCACACGAAGCCCCAGCCCCTTCCTCAAACCCAGGAGCTGCCGGAGTGGGCTGTCAAGCCTGGGCAGGAGGGCCGGGCGGCGTGCACGCCTGCAGCTGCACCGCACTCTGAGTGCTGTGGGCTGGTGACGCTGGCTCGGCCAGCCCCCACCTGTCTCAGGATCAGGGCTCAGAAAAGCCACCCAAGGAGGAGACCGACTCAGTGGGGCACATGAAGGGGGCCCATGCCATTAGTACCGCAATCATTCCAGTTACAGAATCCCGTACAAGCCGCGTCAGCACAAGAGCAGCGTGATGCTCCACAGGACTGCCTGTGCCTCCTTAAGACCGTGAAACGGTTAAGCCATATTTGAGGGAAACTTCTGCTTTTCTACTGGAAAATGTATACAAACAGAAAACTGTCATTTCCAAAATTACAAAGAAGGGTGAAACTTCAATTTTAGGTACAAGCGTTGCTCTCCTTCTTTAGTTAAAGTCCTAAATAGTCAGAACCCAAAAAATCCATGCAGGGCCACTCTGCCTGCCTTCCTCACCCAGCCTGGGACGGGACCCCAGTCACGGCCCTGCCCTCCCCTGAGCCCGTCCTCCTCCCGCATTCAGTGAAAACTGACCGGGAAAGGCTGTGAGAACCCCTTAGTTACCCCGCTCCTTGTGAACCACGAGTCTGCTGCCTGAGCCTGTAACCCGAGGGCTGAACCTGGTGGGTCATCAGGGTCTCTGCCTTCGGGTCCCCTCTCTGGCTCTGTGCCCCCCACAACCCACACCCCGCCCCTCGCCACTGTCCTGTCTCCCCTCCTCCAGCCAGGTTTCTGGAAGGGCTGCCCGCCTCCTGTCCCCAGACCTTCAGCCCCCCAACCCCGCCGCCTCACACACAGAGACCACCAGCAACTTGGTCCGGTCCAGAGGGTCCTTTGGGGCCTGATTCTCCGGCCTCTGGAGCATCCCGCACAAGGGGCCCCCCTGTCCCTCCCGAGCTGTGCCAGCTCGCTGAGCCTCCCGGGGCTGTGTCTCCTCTTCTCTCTGCTCTAAAGTCCATTTGCCGCCCCTTCCTAGCCCGAGCCGCCGCGGGCTCCCTGAGGACAATCTCGGGGAGCCCAGTTCGCCTCCCTCGCCCCCTCACCTCCGCCTTCCCGCTCAGCCGCCCACAATAGGACACCATGCATTCCCAGAGGCCCAGGCCCACTGTGCTGGCTCCAGCCCCGGACACAGGGCACCATCGCCTCTCACTGAGGCTCTGAGCCGGGTGGAGGGCGGGCGGGCTCGTGGCCCTGGGCTGTCAGGCTAGGAAGGCAGTGGGCAGCACCAGGCTCTGGCTGAGGAGGAAGCCCCAGCATCCCGGGAGCACACGACGAGCCCCGAGGAAGCAGGGCGCACGTGGTGGGCATGGGGCCGAGCCCCACAGGCCGGCGAGCTTCGGCCCCACAGGCCGGCGAGCTTCCGAGGACTACTGGGGTCTTTATTCCAAGCTCCGGGAGTGGGGCAGGGACGACGCTTGTCTTCCGAGGCCACTCTGACCACAGGGAAGTGCCTTTGCCCACAGAAGGCCAACAAGGCCTCCTTCTAGAACTCTCCCCACCAGACGTGGCACCGGACTGTCTGAGGGGTGCCCACTGTACTCGACCTGTTCTTGCTTCTTTACACGCGGCCCCTGCACGTGGTCCAGGCAGACACCTGGTGCCCTCGCGTCCTCTGGAGCACACCTGGGCTGTGCCCCCAGGACCGCCTGAGTCTGCCTTCCCCAGGAGCAGCCAGACGCTGCGGCTGGGCCTGGATGGGAGCTGGGGGCGCAGCCAGGGCCCCGGCGCAGGGAGGGGCGGGCCTCTGGAGCAGCCGCTCTGGAGCGCAGGGGCCGGAAGCCTGAGGGCACTCGGGAGCCCGGGTGGCAGGGGAGGGGCCCCTGGGGGCATGGTCCTGCCTTCCTTCAGAATTAGTCCCTCGGTGTGTGACGGTGTGTGATGGGACATCCAGGGAGACGCTAGGGGCTGGCGTCAGGCATCCAGCCCCCAGCGGACAGCAGGGGAAACCCAGGCGGGAGGGGCGCGCCGGGAGTCGGGGGCCTGAGGTTGGCCGCTCCACGGCGGGCGCCCCGACGAGGACAGCGGGCGGACAGTGGACATGTACCTTCAGGGAGGATCATGAGCCGGGCCAGGGGCCCAGCCTCAGGGCGGAGCGTCTGGTCCACGCGCCGCCTGCGCTCAGTCCAGGCGCTCGGCCCGGCAGCAGGGAGCTCGCGCCGCGCGGTTCGGAGAGGTGCGTCCTGCGGGAGGGGCGGCCGCGCTGAGCCCCGGACGGCCCGCCTGCAGGGGGAGCTCGCGGTGCGCCGGGCGAGGCCCCGGGAATCAGGGGGGTGGAGGGGGTGGTCTCTGGAGAGATGGGGGTGGGGAGACAGGGAATGAGACGTGCAGGGCCTGGGTCGGGGGAGGCACAGGCTTGGATGGGCTTCTCTGTCTCAACCTGCGATTGGGGGCTATGCCTGCCCCGGGCCTGTCTGCCTGCCGCCAAGCTCAGCGTCAGCCCAGGGCTGGCAGGCCTCCTGGGGACCTCCCCGCCCCTCCGCAGTGTGACCCCAGCCCTACCTTTGCTGTCCCCAGGGAAGCTCCCAGTCATGGCAATCACCTCCCATCCCACGTGGTCCCCGCTGCGTGAGCCAGTGCTGCCTGGAGCTGTGTGGCCCTAGCACGCAGCCGCCCACCCCTGGAACCCGAGTCCCCTGGAGGGTGTGTCCTGCCGCCCTGGTGCCCGGAAGTGTGGGCACAGATGGCCAGGTGC
>NW_011476136.1:1728-7702 GCF_000754665.1 Bison bison bison | reverse complement strand
GGGGCACAGGGTCCAGTGTTCAACCCTGGACTTTGTTCAACCCTGCCTTCCTTCAGAATTAGTCCTTCGGTGTGTGACGGTGTGTGATGGGACATCCAGGGAGACGCTAGGGGCTGGCGTCAGGCATCCAGCCCCCAGCGGACAGCAGGGGAAACCCAGGCGGGAGGGGCGCGCCGGGAGTCGGGGGCCTGAGGTTGGCCGCTCCCCATGGGCCGGTGGATCCCTGAGCTTGTTGAGGGTCGCTTGCCCCGCGGGGTCCTGCACAGACCAGTTCCACAGTGGGGCAGGGCTTGTCTGGGTATCCTGAGCCAAGGGCAGAAGGACCTGGGCACACAAAGGCCAGGCTTGGCCGTATCAGCACGTAGTCATGGCCGCTGGGATGCGTGAGAAGCTGACCGTGCCCAGGGCTCTTGGACTTGGAAGGACAAAGATGGGGTGGGGGCCGTGTGGACAGGAACGCGGAATGAGGAGGGCTGGCTCAGGGCGGGAGGAGAGGCAGAGGCCGCCGCCACAGCAGGGCAGGATAGGGTGCCTGCGAGCAGAACCAGGGGCAGCAGGGTCCCCGCAGGGGCTGACGACTGCCTGTGCCCCCCGCTGGTGATGACGAGGAGGGTGGGCTCCGGAGCAGACTGGCCCTCAAGCCCCAAGGCAGGACAGCAAGGCCCCACCGGCAGGGCACCACCCGGGGCACGCTGTCCAGCTGAGGTGGGCTCAGGGACAGGAGGGCGTTCCAGAGGGAAGTGGCCGGGTCAGTGGGGCGGCAGTGGGAGGCAGGGACCCTGGGGACAGAATTGGGGTCAGGATGGAGGCTCAGGGGCCAGCTGATCAGGACGGTCACTGAAAGCCAGCGGCCAGCCTATCCACACAAGGCCACTTACCCTCCCGCAGAGGAGGGTTGGCCAGCCAGGCCCAGTCAGCATGACCCTGTGCTGAGCTGGGGAAGTCGAGGGCTCCGTGGCCACTCAGGGTAGGGGGCCTGGGGATCCGGGAGGCCCAGATGGCACTGCCTCGGGCAGCAGCCCTGGAGCCCGGGGGGAGGAGAGGAGCAGCTAATGAGTTCCAGGAGGTCAGCTGTGAGGGGCCCAAAGCCCATAAACCCTTTACTGGTGTCTCAGGAGGGGAAACCCGGATGCAGCCGTTTATTTATTTTGGATTTCACTTTTCTCTCCTCTTTTTAACATGCATATCCAGGAGTGTAACTGGATTTTTAAAGAAACAGGACTTCCTTTTGCAGTGGAGGGGGACTCTTGCCTTCCCTCAGCCCTGAAGAAGAAAAGACTCTTTGCTGCTGTAGTATGGCCTCTGGCCCTCTGCCCTCCAGACCTGCCTGCCTTGTCCCAGGGCCCCCAGAGGCCAGGCCTGTCCAGAGGGCAGGGGGGCGGGTCGAGGAGGCTCAGAAGCAGGGACTGGCCAGATGGCCCCTGACCACTGCCCCACCCGGCCCAGAGCTGGGGTAGTGGAGACGGGTCCTGGTCAGGGCCCAGGTTCCCATCCTGCCCCGGTGACTGACAGCCAGGCCAGGTCTGCCCTCAGTGTCAGCTGCTTCCTCCAAAGGGACCATCCCCACAGGGGCAAAAGGAGCCCCTAAACCTTCCCCCAAAGATCGTGTGTTCTTTCGGTGACCGGTGACGGAGCATCTACCCCAGCTCTTCCATGACCCTCTGTGGGGCGTGGCGGGGCTGTGCCCAAGCAGGGCAGTCCCCAGGCAGGCAGACTGAGGGCCCAGGGGCTGGAGGGTCTAGGTGACTGTGGGTCCCGGAAGCTGGGTCTGTCCGATGGGTATGAGCTCACACTTGGGACAGACAGGCTGGACCTCTCCGGTGCAGAACAGTGTGGAGACAAAGCCCCGGGCATCAGGGGGCTCTGCCAGGGAGACCCCTCAGGTCTCAGGCTTCCATGGCCCTGCAGGAGTTGGGGGAGCAGTCAAGGACCTGTAAGCCAATGCGTGGGCCAGAAGAGGGGGCAGTGTGGGGGACACAGGGTCAGCTGGCCTGCAGGCAGGTCTGGGGGTGCTCCGTGTGTACCGGGGTGCCTGCCCTTCCCCCACTGACAGCCCCCCATCACCAGACAGGGGATTGGCAAGTAGGGGAGGGGCAAGCCTCAGCTCGTGATGCCTGTGGGACCCACAGTCCAGCCAAGTGGAGAGAAGGACACCATTAAAACAGACGAAGTCTCTCTTTGGAGGCCTGTGGGCGGGATTCCAGCCCAGACAAGGCCCAGAGGTCGAACGCGTGTACAAAACCCCAAGCCCACCTGCCGGTCCAGGAGGGTGCCTGGACCCCCACAGAGGGCAGTGGGGCCACCTGGATGCCCCGGGCCTCTGCGCAGCCCAGCCCGGGGTGGGCAGTGAGGTGCCTGGGGTTTCCCCCAGGTCCAGATGGCAGAGCTGGAGCAGGCCCACGCCCAGTGGCTCCAGGAGCTGGCGGCCCGGCACCAGTGACTCCAGGCTGCAGAGACGGAACGCCTGCACAGAGCCCAACCACAGGCTGCACAGGCCCCGGCGTCCCGAGAGAGGGAGCAGCGGCAGGCGAAGATGCTGGAGGGGCAGGTGGGCTGGCAGGGGTGCATAGGGAAGGGGGCGCTGTGCCCGCCTGGCCTCAGCCTGAGCTCCTCCAGGCCACCCCAGGGCCCCCACTGTGTCCTCCCGTCACCCCACACTCACTGAGGGGCGGAGGCAGGTCACCGCCCTCTCCACGCCACCATCGACCCCCATCAAGAGGGGTGGGGACAGTCCCGCAGTCAGAGGTCGCTGGGTGTGAAGTGTCCAGACGCGCCTGGCACACTGCACCATGGTGGCTCTAGAGTCGGGGACAGGTCAGCAGTGTGTGTGGGGGACGGGGTGGGCACAAAGCAGAACAGCGCCTTGAGCATTAACTCTGCCCCTCCCACACCCACGCGCACACACATGCATGCACACACATGCACACACACATGCACGTGTGCACACGTGCATATACAGACACACGTGCGTGCACACACACCTGCACATACATGCACACACATGCGTGCACACTCGTGCAAGTGTGCATGCATGCACGCAAACACACACATGCTGGTCAGGGCTGCCCCATGTGCTCTGAGCTCTCAGACACCAGGGAGCCACCTGGTCAAAACCCCCATTTCCCAGATGAGGAACCTGAGGCCTGGACCCGTAGTGAAGCCTATTCCCCCTGAGCAGTGTCCCTCCAGGCCACATGGGCTCGGTTCACCAGCCGAGGAGCTCTTTGTCCTCGTCGTGGCTCTGCGGAAGGGGTCCAACCACTGGGGCGGGCGGTCACCTCAGTCCCCAGGACGCAGTGGTGGTGACCCTGATCACAGGTAGGACCAAACACCCTGTCGGCTGCTGGTGCGTCTGCCATCTGCCTGGAGCTTCTCCGCAGGCACACCCGCCTCGGGAGCCAGGGACCGTGGCCTCCCAGTCCTTCTGGTCATGGTGCTCAGCCACGGGGCCCGCCCGCCCGCCTGAGCTCCTGCCCGTCCGCAGGTGGCCAACCGGAGGCAGCCGCTGGACCGGGACGTGCAGTGGCAGCGAGCCTGCCTCCTCCAGGCCTTCCGGGCCAAGAAGTAAAGGCGGCTCCCAAGCCCAGGTGGCCAGGCCGCCCCAGCCCCGACCAGCAGGCAGCAGAACCGCCGCTCAGCAGGGACCCAAGCTTGAGGGGCGCCCTGGAGTCAGCGGCGCCCTCTGACCCTTGACCGCCAAGCTCCCCCGGCCCTCAGGACCCCGGGCCCTGGCAGGCGAGGACCGAGCTCTGGGCCCTGCTCTGTGACAGGCCCCCCCGCCAGCTGCACGGGGCCTCCCTGCGCCCGCGTCCGCCCTGGCACCGGGCGGGTGTGCTGACCGGGCCAGGTCCCGGCAGGCCGACTTCCGCACGCGGGCTGCATTCCGTGCCCTCAGCTCTGTAAACACAGGGAAACACGTGGAGAACATTTCCACCAACTGGAGCCAAAAACATAATGTCCTGCAAGACCCAGCCACCACCTCCCCGCACCCAGAGGCGGCCCGGCTCCGTCTCCAGGAACTGCAGGGCCGTCACGGTGGCAGGTGGCTGGAAGTGACTCAGAGTCTTGTCCCCGTGATTCACTGGCCGCGAGAGGCACTGGGGTGTAAAAGTTAGAGTTGTTAGAGGACCACCCGATTTCCCAGCCCATAAACGCCGGGAAAATTCCTGCGGGAATCCAGCCCCGGTTGCCACGGAGACCAGGGCAGCCATCTTCGGCCAGGCGGTTCACCTGTCAGTGTTTTTCTCCCTTTTCCCATGAACACGGGTCAGGGTGATCTGGTTCCGCTCCAAACGGCCTCTGGTCTCATAAGTGACATGTTGACAACATCTGTGGGCGCCAGCCAGCCCAGGACATTCCTCGAGCACAGGCGCCAGCCGCACCCCATCCGGGCTCCTGGGGGTGAGAGGGCTGAAGCTGGCCGAGCCCCGCCCCCCGCCCCGTCATGTGAGCTGTGGCCCAAGCGTGTGACACCAGCCACCTGTCTGCGGGGACAGGGCCCCAGCCTGTAACACAGGCTGTCCTGCCAGGGCCTCCTCTCGAACGGAACTTAGTCATGGGGTGACTGTATGTTGTAAACTGTGCAAAAGCAGTGTCTAGAGAGAGGTGGCCAAACATGCTCCATTCCGCCCGTCAAGTCTGTCCAATTATCGGTGGCTGTGTTGAGAAGGATTCTGAAGTTCGACCCAGGCTCAGAGCGGAAGAGTGTTCAATTCAGTTCAGTCACTCAGTCGTGTCCCACTCTTTGCAACCCCATGGACTGCAGCACACCAGGCTTCCCTGTCCATCACCAACTCCCAGAGTGCGGTGAAGAGTGTGCTGACCCATTAGCAGTGATGATCTGGGCAAAGGAGGTGTTGGTGGTGGTAGATGCACCCAGACGGCCACCCACTGCAGCAGCCGGTTAGAGAGCAAAGAGCAACCCAGAGACACCACCCCCCAGGCCACCGCTGGAGAACATCATACAGACGGGAGGGGAAGGCCATGAGACAACGTGTGACACTCAGGGCCTCTTCCCTTCCTCCCTGGCCTGGTGGCCCAGGGACCTGGCAGTCCGCTCCCTGTGGAGGAGGGACCATGGGGCGGTGGGTGGAGAGGAAGTAGACAAGCACAGCCGGAGACGAGCCGGCATCGACGCTGTCCTCTCTGCGGGCCTGGCCTCTCGGGGTCGCACATCTGGACCAACGCTCCCCGTGCAGAGGGGGTGCTCAGTGGGCGCCCACGGACGAAAGAGGAACAGAGCCCAGATGCAGGAGGGATCGGAGAGATCTCCCAGCACTGACCTGCGAGCCACCTGGGCGTGGACCGACGTTCTCCTGGTGATTCCCAGAGCCTCCTTGCCTGGCTGCTCCCGGGAGACCTTACGTGCCTGGGACCCTCTAGGATTTGTCATATTTCAGTGAAAGTTCAACCAGTGGAGGAGACACTATTTTCACTTGTTCAACATAAAGTTGTATATTTAGGTAAAAGGATTTTTCTAATGGAAGTAAACTTTTCTTAAACATTTCCAGCGGTGAGCACGTAGCTTCTGTGTGAAAGTCTGATGGTCACCGCGCCCGTGCGGATGGCTGTGCGCCCGGGACCCAGGCACCCCTCTGCTCCATGCACCAGCTGCCCCAGCCCGCCTCTCAGTGTCATGACCGCACCCGGCGGGCTCCCCAGGAGCGGGCCCCCGCCTGCCCTCCAGGCTCTGTGACCTGCTGACCTCATTCTTGGAGCAGATAAGGGTCTCCCTGGGCTGTCACCTGTGTGGAAGCCCCATGGCTCTGGGGAGAGGGAGAGAGAGGTGGGGATGCAGCCAGCTGGCTTCTGCCCCTAGCAGCCCTGCCGGAGCCCCCGCCCCCGCCCTGCAGGGGCCAGCCCACCGGGCCAGGTTCCAGTGGGGGAGCACGCCCCACCTTGGCCGGCACGGGGTCCTGGGGGTGTCCCAAGTCCAGCTCGGGGCTCCCGTATCTAAATTGCACACACACTCAGG
>NW_011476136.1:0-914 GCF_000754665.1 Bison bison bison | reverse complement strand
CCTGCAGCAGGTGGGCAGGTTCAACAGGGGTCCACGGTCAGCCTGGAGCACCCCACCCCGGCCGCCTCCCTGTCAGGGTGGGGCCCCCGGCCCTCCCCCCTGAGGAAACAAACAGGGGCAGGCTTCTGCTGGGCTCCCCACTGGGCTCCGAGCCCACCGCGCAGCTGGCAGACGCTGCCCGGTTCCCACCGAAAGCCACACATGGAAAAGCACGTCCTCCTGGGCTCCCACCATGGGGACCAGCCTTCTGGCCCCTCTGCCCTCTGGCGACCCCATGGGGGTCATGTCCTGCCCCCTCCCTGCCTTTGCCAGTGAGGCTCAGGAGCAACCTTCCTGTCCCAGGAGGGCGAGGCTGCCACACCCCTCCTCTGACCTTGGCCGTGACCTCCATGCTGCTGGCCTCTGGGCTTCCCCCACCTCCCCGCTCTGCAGCTGAGCCAGCAGGGTGCCAAGGAGGGGTTCATGGAAATGCCCGTGTGTGCCAGGGTGTGGATGTGTGTATGTGTGTGTGCACCAGTGTGTGTGTGCACACACGTGCACTGGAGTGTGTGCTTGTGTGTGTGTGCGCTGGTGTGTGTGTGCACATGTGTGTGGGGGTGTGTAAGGTGTATGTGCTGGTGTACATGTGTATGCATGTACATGTGTGTGTGTGCCAGCATGTGTGTGTGTGTGTGCGCTGGGGTGCATGTGTGTGTGGACATGTGTGTGTGTGTGTGTGTGTGTGTGTGCTGGGATGAGTGTGTGTGGACATGTGTGTGTGCTGGGGTGTGTGTGTGCTGGTATGTGTGGTGTGTGTGCTGGGGTGTGTGTGTGTGGACATGTGTGTGTGCATGTGTATGGATGGATGTCTGTGTGTGATGGGGTGTGTGTATGTGTGTGTGTATGTGTGGTGTGTGTGCTGGGGTGTGTGTGTG
>NW_011476135.1:20823-22773 GCF_000754665.1 Bison bison bison | reverse complement strand
GTGAAAGTGAAGTTGCTCAGTTGTGTCTGACTCCTTGCGACCCCAGGGACTGTAGCCCACCAGGCTCCTCCATCCATGGGATTGTCCAGGCAAGAATACTGGAGTAGGTTGCCATGCCCTCCTCCAGGGGATCTTCGCAACTCAGGGATTGAACCCACGTCTCTTACGTCTCCTGCACTGGCAGGAGGGTTCTTTACCACTAGTGCCACCTGGGAAGCTGGTGAAATGATTTAATCCCCCATGATACCCAGACCAAGTGAAAGAAAGTGAAAGTGAAGTTGCTCAGTTGTGTCTGACTCCTTGCGACCCCAGGGACTGTAGCCCACCAGGCTCCTCCATCCATGGGATTGTCCAGGCAAGAATACTGGAGTGTGTTGCCATTTCCTTCTCCAGGGGATCTTCCCGACCCAGGGATTGAACCTGGGTCTCCTGCGTTGCAGGCAGACTCTTTACTGTCTGAGCCACCAGACCAACAACGGATGAATTCTGGAAGACCTTCTCTACGCTGATGCTGTGTTTTTGTTTGTTTTTAACTTTTCTATCGATAGAAAACCCAGGACAGAATTGGTTCTACCTTTCGAGTTATTCACTTTAGTTTGCTAGCCAAGCAGATAATAAGGTTTAAGATAACTTATCTTTCCAGAAAACTGTTTGGGTTGGATAAAAAGGGATGGTGGTTCAGGGAACTGTGACTGATTAACTTTTTGAAAAGGTAGCGAGGGACAATTTTGCTAGAGTTGAACCTTTTTTTCTATTTGTACGTAAAGTAAAAATTTTAATACAGAAATAACCTCCAGGAAGGGACTAGGAAAAGACTGACAGTCAGTACCCGCTGGAGGGGGCTTGGGTTTGACTAAACATGGCAACACAGCCCCTCCCAGGAGTCAGCACTGGGCAGCTGAGAGCTGGCGTGGTCTGTCCACCCGTGGTTTTTCCTGGTCAGATGCCCTGATCTGGGGTCACAGGCAGCCTGAGTGATCAGCTCTGGTGCCAGAGGACAGATACTCAGGTGGCCTGGGAAGGGTCTGTTACACCCTTTTGCCTATGGTACCAGGGAAAACGGTCAGTCAGTCAGTCAATTCAGTTGCTCAGTCATGTCTGACTCTTTGCAACCCCGTGAATCGCAGCATGCCAGGCCTCCCTGTCCATCACCAACTCACTGTCTAAACCCACAATTTGTAAAAGAAAAAGTACTACTGGTCGAAAGGAATGTAGAAGGAGGACGTTCCACCTGCTGGTTCACATAAGGAGGTCGCATTCTGAAGCAAGATTCAAACAGAGTCAAACCTACCCTCTTACGTCCACACAGATTCTTAACTTAAACACAGCCCAGACACGGTGTGGCTGAGCTGCCCTTCTCCTGGGCAGCAGGTGACAGCCTTTCCCAGAAATTTGCAGAGATTTTGACAACATGCATCAGAATTTTTTTCAAGTGTTGATGCCCTCTTTGTGTATAAAATCGACATCTTGAGACCCTTAAAATGGTTTGGTTCATAAGGGCAGGTGTCTTCCTCACACCCGGGTTTCTGAGGCTGTCAGGGAGGCGCCCACTCGCTGGTCTTCCAGAACATCCTGGAGCCACCAGACCCTGGCCCCTTCCTCAGCCAGGCCCCTCTGAGGGCGTCTGTGCCGGGGCTGCCCACTTACGACCTGGACCTGAGTATGGGGGGACCAGATGACTGGCCGCTGCCCCTAAGTCCAGGCTTCGGGTGGTCAGCGTGCTGGAGCAGGCCTGGTGGGCTTCTGGGAGGCGGTGGCGGCCGGCCTCCGTCACAGACTCACCAGGCCTCGTGCCTCCCTTCTGTTCCTCCCCTCCCCGTGCTCTCTCCAGACCGCTACCTTGCAGGCCTGGGCGCGCTGCCCCTGCACGCACAGCCCCTGGTAGGGGCGGAGCGAGTGGCGCCCTCGGTGCACAAGCTGCGGCAGCACCGCCCGCTGGGCCGCACGCAG
>NW_011476135.1:13551-18819 GCF_000754665.1 Bison bison bison | reverse complement strand
AGCCTCTCTCCTGCTCCCTCTGTCCGCGTGCCCTCCCAGGCTCTCGGCCCCCCCGGCTCCGCAAGCCTAGCCTGGAGCATCCATGCTTCCCACCTCCGTTTCCCGTCTGCCTTCTTCCTAACCATCACCTCAAGCCCTGGCCCATCGCCCTACCCCTTGCTCGGATCCCCCTTCCCAGGACAGCCCCTTGCAGATCTCCCAGAGTTTGGGTCTCAGCCTCTCTGCGGCAGGCCCGGGTCCCATGCCCCTCCCGCCCCGACCTTCCTCCATGCAGGTGTCCTCAGGCACCTGGCCTGGAATCCCCGGGGTACCCTGGTGTGCCTGGACCAGCCCCTCTGCTGACCTTCCGCCCCCTCCCCGCTGAGCCCCCAAAGGGTCATTTCTCTGCAGGCAGTCACCTGACCCCACCCGTTCTCAGCCTGACTCTTTGGGATCTTCCCACAGCAGAGAGGAGCTCGCCTCCCGCTCTGAGACAGCACCTGCCTCCCAGACCATCATCTGGAGGCTTAAGTCTGTGGTGCTGGGGGCTCCCGTCCCCATGTCCCCCCCGCTGTCCATGCCCCGTCCCCGTGTCCTCTTCCCTGACCCCCACCCAGTGCCCACAGCCTCTTCTCTCACAGCCTCACCCTGGAGCACATCACAGGGGCCTTGCCTTCTCCCACTCTCCCGCATCCTTGTTCCCTCCCCGTCACTCTGCTGTGACATCTACTCACCAGTCTGTCCCCCAGCCACCTGCCCAGGCCCTGTGTTCCCCAAACCTCCCATCAACCCTCCCCATCAACCCCAGCCTGTTACCTGTTGGGCTCTGCACCAAACGTTGAGGGATGACAGAAATGCGAGCGCTTTGACCCCACGGACCGTAAAGCTGAGACTCCTGATGCCACCTGCTGAGGTTTACAGGCCCCTGTGGACCTGGGGGGCCTGGGAGAGACCCAGCGCCCCCTGCTGGTGGAGATGGGTCCTCCTGCCCCCAGCCCGATCTGGGGGTACTGGTGGTCTCACCCTCAGTGGACTCTGTCCAGGCACAAAGCTCAGAGGGGGGCCTCACTGGCTGCAGGTATGTGGGAAGCAGATGAGATGGACAGATCCCCAAATCTTCAAAGACAGATGTTCAGAACACTTTTTTGGATGAACCACTGTGAGAAGTCAGTCAAATCACCAGATGTAAGGTTGGAGGATTGTTCACTCGAAATGGTTCGGAGCCTGTCTGCCCCCTGCCCACCCCGCGGCTGTGTCCCCACTCACGCCCCTCACCTTCCACTGGGCTCGGACCTGCTCACGGAGCAGCGTCCTCCGTGTTCTGGCTGGATTGAAACTTCCTCAGGAGATGGTGCCTTGGGGCGGATGTAGAGAGGCTGGGGCGTGCCTTTCACAGCGTGCTTCCTTTGCAGAGCTTAGCACAGCAGCTCAGGGGACGGTCACTAGAACAAGCCCCTAGCCCAGTGGAAACTGCTCACTCGGCAGAGCAAGCCAGCTGTTCCGGAGGGTGTCAGTGGGTCTGTCCTCCTCTGGGGCCTGGCCCTGGGGCCCGCGGTACAGCTGACCCCGGCCAGCTACCACAAATGCAGCCCAGCCCTAGCACAGGCGTCCCCAGTCCTCCCCTCAGGGGCCAGGCTGCGCTCGTCCAGGTGTGGGTCAGGGAGCAGGTGGCTCCATAAGGACTTTTTAAAACACAAGTGCTCAGGACTAAAACTTAAGGCTTCTCGGAAGCCCTTGCTTTCCTTCTAGAAACAGTCAGGACGTGGGGAAGGATCCGTCCTTCCTGCCAGGGCGGGGCTCTTGTGTGTGGAAGTTCAGCAGGGAGGGGGCATGGTGTGCCGGCTGCGGGCTCAGGGCCAGCGGCACAGGTGAGTGGACTCAGAGGCCGCCTGTCCCCGTGGTGCCTGGGTGTGAGCTGCTGGGGTGGCGGGTGGGATGACTGAGAAGGAAGGAGGGTACACCCACCCCGGTCCCACTTCACACCCAGGTACGGACGTGGGCCAACACCTCGCGATTGTGGTGAGTGACCGCATTGCGATTCACTGGGCCTGGCAGACAGGCACATGACAGCAGGTACCACGTTGCTGCTGCTGCTGCTAAGTCGCTTTAGTCATGTCCGACTGTGCGACCCCATAGACAGCAGCCCACCAGGCTTCCCCGTCCCTGGGATTCTCCAGGCAAGAACACTGGAGTGGGTTGCTGTTTCCTTCTCCAGTGCATGCAAGTGAAAAGTAAAAGTGAAGTCACTCAGTCGTGTCCAACTCTTAGCGACCCCATGGACTGCAGCCTACCAGGCTCATCCGTCATGGGATTTTCCAGGCAAGAGTACTGGAGTGGGGTGCCATCACCTTCTCCAAGGTACCACGCTAGGCTGTGTTTTATCTCAGCACCACGGACAGCGCCTGTGTGTGTGTGTGTGTGTGTGTGTGTGTGTGTGTGTGTGTGTGTGTGTGTGTGTCAGTGCTGCGTGTGTGTGTGTGTGTGTGTGTGTGTCTGCGTGTGTGTGTGTGTGTCTGCGTGTGCGTGTGTGTGTGTGTGTGTGTGTGTGTGTGTACAGTGCCTGGCGTGTGTGTGCATGTCTGCGTGTGTGTGTCTGCGTGTCCCCTGCCTCAGCCAAGAGTGACAACATCCTCGGAGGATCAGCCCCATTGTTCCTGAGACAGGGGCTCTGTGTCTGTCTGTGTCTGTCTGTCTGTGTGTGTGTCCTGCCTCAGCCCGGGGTAACAGCGTCCGTGGATGGTCAGACCCTCTGATCCCGAGACGTGGGCTCTGTGACCACACCCTTCCTGTCCCAGCACCTCCCTCACCCCCGTCCCGCCACGCTGCACCCGGTACCCCTGTGTTACAGATGATCCCCAAACCCAGCGAGCCGGCCCGGCAGCCCGAGAGCCACCCCGAGGAGACAGAGGAGGAGCTGCGGGAGCACCAGGCGCTCCTGGAGGAGCCCTTCCTGGACCGGCTCCCAGGGCAGAAGGAGGCCCACGCGCTGGCCGGGGTGCAGGTGAAGCAGGAGCCCATCGAGAGTGATGACGAGGAGACAGAGCCCCCGCGGGAGGCGGAGCCCGGCCAGCGGCCGCCCACAGAGCAGGAGCTGCTCTTCAGACAGGTACCCACAGAGCAGGGGGGCGGGCAGCAGGGGGTGAGCAGGGCCCCTAGAGCAAGTCCAAGGGCGTCGTTCTCCAAACCTGCCGATCCAGGCCCCTAGCTTTCCCTGTTGATACAGGAGGCAGATGTGATGTCAGCCTTGCTTTGCAGGCATCACCCGCAGAGACACTGGCCCTCTGTCCACTGTGTGTATTTATACACCTGCTTCTCAGCTGAACAAGCCCCAGACTCCCTAGGGATGGTTCCCCTTCAGGCCCAAAGGCTGCAGATTAACCCAAATCTGAATGCTGGTGGATTCAGCATAGAAGGGGAAGAGGGAGGCTGACTTAATCATTGATCAAGAAGGTTTGCAGCATCTGGTCAGAAGCCAGGACTTTTGGGGCCAAGAAGACACTAGTGACCAGCCTGACAGATCCAGAAAAGCAGCCTGGTCTGGACACCCAGAGCCAGTGAGGTTCCCTGGCACTGACACACAGCTAACAGACTCCTAAGAGACTGATAAATATATCCAATAATGATTCACTAACTTACAGGGAAGAGTAATATGGCTGGGACGAGAAAACACTGGGACAGTCAGCTAGCGAGTCAAAACCCCGTGTTGTTCCTGAGAAGCTGGGCCAGGGCGTCCGAGGGGTGGACTCTAAGATCTAATGGTGTCCTTCATTGTGGAGCTCAGCACCTGGGATGTGGGGCCCTGGCTCACCCAACCCTCCCCGTGGGCCCGGTGCTGGCCGCCCAGGCAGACGACTCCTCCCCCGACAGCCCAGGGGGTGCCTCCCCCACTGCCCCTGGGACCAGGGTGGGAGGTGACACCCAGGCTCAGCTCAGCGCCTCCGTTTCCCGGGAGCCTCTCTTGGGTAGCAGGCCAGCCTTCTCCGTGGCTTCGCATTTAAAGGCGGGGCCACAGGTGGCTGGCGGTCACTTTCGCTAGTCCTCATTCAGAGGGCAGCCTGTCTCACGTGTCAGCCGGTGTTAGCGCTAAACCCCTGCTCTTCAAGGGGCCCTGGAGCCAATGCTAATGACAGCAGGAGGTCAGGGCAGGGGAAGCCACTGTCCCCGCGGCCGTGTAGACTCCTGCAGTGTGAGTGCGCCAGGCGGGCCGTCCGGGCTGCGGGCCTCGTTCCCGCGCTGGGGGCTTAGGTCAGGGCCTCGCCCATTCACAGAGGCGGCGGTCTCCTCTTATAACTGGAATTCAGCGCCATGCTCTTACTGTCTGGTGTGAAACTGGGAGGCAGTTTTTTAGGGCTGGTGTCTTGCCAATGATAAGGTGGTCGGCATTCTCTTAGGGAATTATTCCTGGGCTCTGAGCCTGAGGCAGTGAGCAGAGGCGCTGGGTGTCTGGTTCTCGGGAGAACCGCAAGCAGAGCTCGTCTCGGGGAAATGCGGTGGCATGCGCAGCAGTCTGCAGAGTCACCTTGAGATGGGCACCTGCTCCGGAGGCGTCAGGTGTCACGTCTGGAGAGGCCGCAGGAGGAAGCACCTGAGGAGGGAGGCCCAAGGCAGGGGCAGCGGCCTGCTCCTCACCTCCTGCAGGGGGGGTCCAAAGTAGGGAGTCCTGCCCTTCCCTCCTCGGCCGTGCAGGGAGGAGACCCCCCAGGTCCCCACAGAAGCAGCCGTGCTCCTGGCAGGGCCGGCAGGCCCCCGACCCATCCCACCACTTCTCCCCGGGCTCCATCCACCTCCCTGGGCAAAACCGGACCTGCCCCGAGTCCCTGCCTTCACACCCCAGAGTCCACCCCACCGCCAGCACCCTCTGCCTGGGTACTGCCACCCTGCCCCCAGGTGTCACCTCCTCAAGGAGCCCTCCACGGCCCCCAGGCTACCCCAACCTCCCATCAGCTCTGAGCAGGCTTTTCCACTGACGGTCTATCTCCCCATGGGGATGTGCAGACTCATCAGCAGGGCCCTAGGCCGCCGCCTTGCTGGCCACCCTCCTGGCCCAGAGGGCAGGCTTCTCCCCAGCAGCCTGGCATGAGGTTCTGCACTGGGAGCCCGGGGGCAGTGTGGTGGAGGATCTGGGAGAGGGGCCCCCGTAGCCCTGCAGCCGGGGACTGGAGATGCCGGGAAGCAACAGAGTGGCCCCTTTTCTCCACCTGCAGCAAGCCCTCCTCCTGGAGCAGCAGCGGATCCACCAGCTGAGGAACTACCAGGCGTCCATGGAGGCTGCTGGCATCCCCGGGTCCT
>NW_011476135.1:10475-13451 GCF_000754665.1 Bison bison bison | reverse complement strand
CTGTGGCGGGCACCGGCCCCTGTCCCGGGCACAGTCCTCCCCCGCATCCGCCACCTTCCCCATGTCCGTGCAGGAGCCCCCAGCCAAGCCAAGGTTCACCACAGGTACCATGGGGCAGGGTGTGGGGAGCCGGGGGAGGGCGAGGGCCCCCGCGCAGGGGGAGCCGTGGCTGCAGACACGAGGGAAGTGCCACACGAGGCCTGCAGGGCCAGAGAGCGAGGCTCAGGCTGGGTGAGGCTTCCGGGTGGTGCCCAGCCTCACATCCACCTGACTTTCTGCCCAAGGCTCAGCCCCAGGCTGGGGGCTCCAGACAGAGAGAGGTCACTGGGGGTCCGTCCTGGCCAAGAAGCCTGCCTCCTCTTCCTCAGAGAAGCACAGCCTCAGAGAATTGCCCATCCCTGGGCCTGCCCCCACCAGGCAGCTTCCCGCCCGGGGTCGGCGGGGTCACCACCTTGCCCTCCTTCGTCTGTCCCGTCCTTGGACTGAGGATCCACCCAGGGCCCTGCCTGTGAGGCCCAGGCGACACCTGGAGCGTGCAGGTGGAGTGGGAGCAGGGCGCGGCCGGCCCAGACGCTCGCTCTCCGCTCTTGGACAGCCCACAACACTGCTCCTGCCTGCAGTCTCGCCGCGCCCCTCACCTACGGCCTCCCAACCCTGCAGAAGTCTGCAGGCAGGACTCTCTCTGCCTGAAAGCGTTCCCCGGGAGTCAGGGCGGAGGTCTACAGCCGAGTGCAGCGTCCACTGGTGTCGAGGCGCTGGACTGGCTGTCCCGGCCCAGGGGCTCCAGGTCAGCCCCTATCACCGGCCCCCACCGCACCTGGGACGGAGGGCCCCCGGGACAGCGCCTCACCCCGTCCTCTGCTAATGCATCACTGTGTCGCCGTGATGCTGTCGGGTGGGGTCCGTGTCCTGGTGCTGTCCACACACGTGCACACCTGCAGTCCACGTGGACAGGCGTGTGCGTCTGTGCTTGCGTCAGTCTGCTGCTCTGTTATTGGAAGGCCACGTCCCACCCTGCCCCGCCCCACTTTCTAGGTCAATTTCAAATGCAGTTGCATCCCTGTGTGTCTCTGTGTGTGTGCACAAGCGTGTGCTCCTGTCCAGTGGCTCTGCAAGTTTCCGCAGGCAGAAACCGAGCCTTCTGAACCCCAAGAACCTCGGACAGATGGATCTCAATCCACAGAGGCAAAGTACTCTATAGACAGGGTCCCTGGCAGACCTGAGTTTGGGACCAAAATCTCCCCACTGTCTGGGTCAGCCCGGTCCCTGTGATATGAGAGCCCTGAGTCCTGGGGACAGGGCTGCCTTTTCATTTCTTCCTCCCTCGCCAGCTCCCCTGGGTGTCAAGGACTCTGGCCGTTGGGCAAGTGCCCTGAGCTCCGCTCCCCTGGCAGGGGGACCAGCTGCCGGGTACCCCGAGGGCTTCTCTGAGCGCGGCCACCCTGCCTCCCCGCTGCAGGCCTCGTGTACGACACTCTGATGCTGAAACACCAGTGCACCTGCGGGAACACCAACAGCCACCCAGAGCACGCCGGGCGCATCCAGAGCATCTGGTCGCGGCTGCAGGAGACCGGCCTGCGAGGCAAATGTGAGGTGAGGCCGGCCTTGCGGGCGTCACAAGCCAGGGCGTGTGTGGGGTGACCTGGGGGGACGCAGGGCCCTTGCGCAGGCAGACACGCAGGCCTGCCTTTTGGAGGAACCCGAGGGGCCCTTCCCCAGCCCCCTCTCGCCCACTCCCCTTCCTGGTCATCCTCTGGGAAGCCTGCCTCTCGCCAGGCTCCCTCTCATCACCCAGGATGCATGGCCAGGCCATCCCAGGGCCTCTTCCACGGATGGGATCTGGTGGCCCTGACCTAGGGGAAGACCGTCGTTTCTGTTGGCTCTTCATCGAAGGTTCTCTTCCTTGAGTTTTTGGGAAAGCTCCTCTCAGGGTGTGGGTAGAGCCTCAGGCCTGCAGGGTGGGGGTGGTGGGCAGACTGGTCAGTCTGCCTGGAATTCGGTCCCCACCTCTGCACCCTTGAAAATCGGGTCCTGGAGGACAGGTCTGCTGAAGGACCTGTGAGGTCCCTCCACCCCTCTGATGCAGGAGTGTGGCCAGTTTGGGTCTGGGGCGGGGCGTCTGTCTGTGCACAAGCAGGGGGGCTCCAGGCTGTGGGCGCCATAGCACTGTCGTCTGTGGAGCAGGCAGGCAACACCACCTCCCAAGAGCCCTCCAGGGTGACAGGGCCTGGCCTCCCTTGTGCCCACCCTCCACAAAGCCAGGGATAGGGAACTGGAAGGGGGTTGCTGCTCTGCAGGGTGACCCCACAAAGCCCCAGCCTATGGCTGAGCAGAACTGTACCGTCCATCCTTTGGAGCCCAGCGCCACCTGGAGGGTGTGGTCAGAGCCCGGGTCCCCATCTGCCCCTCATTGAGACAGGGTGTTGAGTTGAGGTCAGCTGGCCTCCAGTGACCCCACGGATTTGCCAGCTTATGACGACCCACGATTTCTGGAGGAGATGGCTGGAGGTCTGGGCCCAGAATCCAGCCCAGGAGTCCCTCTGTGGAGATGACAGGGACTCCAGGCAGCCGGGCTGGAGTGGCCGCACCTGCTTCCAGATACAATGAGGACACGCCACTGGGGGGCAGCATCGGCCCGACAGACACGCCTTCTCCAGAGGACCCCTGCCCAGCCATCCCTGAGCTGCTTCTACGCTCACAGGACGGGCCCCTCAGGCTGGCGGCCACCAGGGTAGTTTCAAGGCAGGAGCTGGAAGATGGGGGCGAGGACAGCAGCGCTGAAGGCGGGCACTGACAGCCCAGGGGTCCCCACACCCAGGAGATGGGCCTGCAGACAGGCTGGAGAACGGACCCGGGGTGAGAGACGCAGGCTGAGAGGGACCCGGGTGAGAGACGCAGGCTGAGGGGGACCCGGGGTGAGAGACGCAGGCTGAGGGGGACCCGGGGTGAGAGACGCAGGCTGAGGGGGACCCGGGT
>NW_011476135.1:7797-10375 GCF_000754665.1 Bison bison bison | reverse complement strand
GGGCGAGAGACGCAGGCTGAGGGGCACCCGGGGCGAGAGACGCAGGCTGAGGGGCACCCGGGGCGAGAGACGCAGGCTGAGGGGGGACCCGGGTGAGAGACACAGGCTGAGGGGGACCCGGGATGAATAGACGCAGGCTTGGGGAGGGACCCAGGTTGAAGAGACAGGCAGATGGGACAGACCCGGAGTGAGAGACACAGGCTGAGGGGAACCCGGGCTGAGACACACAGACTGAGCGGAAGACCCGAATTGAAGAGACACAGGCTGATGAGGATCCGGGATGAAGAGACACAGATGAGGGGATGGACCTGAGATGAATAGATACAGGCTGCGGGGACAGACCCGTGGTGAAGAGACACAGGCTGAGACAGACCCGGGGTGAAGAGACGGGGGCTGAGGGGGGGACCTGGGGTGTAGAGACAGGCTGAGGGGGACCCGGGTGAGACACAGGCTGCGGGGGACCCTGAGAGATACAGGCTGAGAGGGACTCGGGGTGAAGACACACAGGCTGAGGGGCGACCGATCCGGGGTGGAGAGGTGCTCCACGCAGCATTATGCTTGTAGGCCAGCCTGCCGTCCGCACACTTGGGAGCAGTCACCGTGCAAGGCATCTCCTGGTCTATAGGACACAGCTGTGGGACTTGACCCGAGGCAGGGGAGGTTAGGGGCCCTGCCGTGCCATGACTTCCTGAGACCCCCAAGCCTCCAGCCAGTACCCCCACTCTATGGGTGGGCTCCCCTCTTTGAGCCACCTGGTGTTGAAGGTCATGGTGTGGGTGGGTCAGCTTCCCTGCCACCTTGTACCCCTTCACACTGGAAGCCAGGTCGCGAAAGTCTTGGCCACAGCCTGCTGGTCTCGGGCTCCCTGTCCTTGGCCCCTGGGCCAAGGCAGGCGTCTCTGGGAGCCTGTCGTACAGTTAGGAATGGTTACAGAGCCCCCTGGGGGTTTCCATGGGAGCGCAGCTCCTGGCCCATGTCTGCCCAGCGTGCGCCTGGCCCAGAGAGCCCAAGGCCTCCCCCTGTGCCCCGGAGTCCGGTTGGCTCCCCCTGCATTACTCCGACTCTCAGAAAGTGTAACGTGTCGACCGGAATCTTGCTTCTCAAACTAGTCTGCTTCTGAAAAGTTAAGTAAACGTAGCTCAGCTCAACTCAAGAACAGTGATGTTCATGGTAATTTCTGGGGAACATCTGAAAATAGCCAAAGATCTGAGGAATATCCAGAGTGAAGAAGCATGCAGACGGACACAGCCTGGGGTGCCAGGCTGGTTATGGGCCGCCTTGCCCTCCAGGAAGGCTCTCGATACCCAGAGAGCTGGGTTCTGGCCTCGTGAGAGCTGAGCACAGCCCCACGTGTGAGGCGGTTTCCATCTATTTTAAGACCAGGCAGTTGGAAAGCAAAATAACAAATTGATGGCAAATCATTGACGTGACAGTGAAGGCTAAAGCGTTGAAGGCTGGAATTATCTTTTTTTCTTTTTCTAAAACGTCTAAGTTGTAATTACAGTATACGCCCTCTAAAATACTTCCCAAATATTTTTCAAATATCATGTGGGGTGGTGTTTGCTTTTGATTTCGCAAAAACCAAGTCACACTGTGCTCATGCGCTCGTGAAACCCCGCTCCGTCTCGGGTGCTGGTTTGCTGCTGAGGCTGACCGCGGCGGCCTCCCGTCCCCTTTTGTCCCGCAGTGCATCCGCGGACGTAAGGCCACGCTGGAGGAGCTGCAGACAGTGCACTCGGAGACACACGCCCTGCTGTACGGCACGAACCCCCTCAACAGGCAGAAACTGGACAGTAAGAAACTTCTAGGTATTCCAAGGCCTTCTTTACCTTTACCGCGAGGCTGCTCCTGGCCCGGCCCGCGTCTGAGGCCCCGCCGGCCCGCCCTTGGGGCGCTGGCTGGTGGCCGAGTGTCGCCCACCGGGCTGTGAGTGGGCAGCAGGGGCAGAGGCAGCCCTTCTCCGTGGTGCCCGGGCCAGGCTGTCAGGTGAGGGTCCAAGGAGGAACCCACCCTTGGCGTTCACGTGGGCGCTTGGCTTCCTGCTTTGCATCAGGCGTGTTGGGGAGCAAGCGGGCTGAGCACCGCTGGTTTTGCAGTATTTCAACTAGCTGAGTTGTGACGGGCGAGGCTGGTCAGGGCCCGCAGCCACCACCCGGCCACCCCTTTCTGGGCCTGGAGTCCACCTGGGGATGCTCTTCCAGGCTCCTAGGAGGACGGCGGTGGCCTGAGCCTTTCCTGGGGGCCGGGGCTTCATCTGGAGCAGGCAACCCCCCAGATGAAGTGGTGGGATCTGGGCCTGGTGGAAAGAACTCCTTCCCCCTAGGGAGGTGGTCAGGGTCCCCATAAGGCAGGTGGGGCTGACAGACAGGTGGGGTGCCCAGGCCCGCAGGGGCAGAGCCCCCCATCAGAACACTTCCTGGACAACTTCCGCCGACTACCACCACCACTGCTTCCTGATCATCTTGAGCCAGGACAGTCGCCAACCTGGATTTCCCTGCCTGTCCCAGCCCCCTGGGGCGAGACGCCCTTCGGGGCGCTTCCCTGAGCCAAGGCAGGCAGAGGGTCCCGGAACCAGACT
>NW_011476135.1:1742-7605 GCF_000754665.1 Bison bison bison | reverse complement strand
GGAGATAGGCCATGCCCTGTTTGCTCTTATTTCTGGGGTAGACGTGGAGAAGGTTGCCCCTGTGCCTGGCCCTCACTGCATGAGTGTCACCCCCTCCCCAGGGACCCTGCAGTGCGGCCCCACCACCTCCCCGTGCACCCATAGGCCCCTTCACCCCCTCGTGCACGCGGGGGACACATCTTCCCTGCTGGGCGCCTTGTAGGTGCTGAGCCCTTGGAAAGCACTTGGAGGCGGGGTGCAATAGGAAATGTGCTCTGGTCTGGGCAGGGGACTGTGTGCAGTGACTGGGCTTTTAGACATCAGAATCCACCACACTTGGGAGACAGGAGGGGGCTTGAGGCACGGAGCTGGGCGGCACGTACCCGGAAGTGGTTCCAGGGACAGACGCCCCCAGCTCTGCCTGCTGTCAGCCAAGTGACAGACACTGACGAGGTGCAGGCAGGCAGGACTCAGGGGACCTGGCCACAGGGCCTGAGAGGTCTCCATCACGTCCCCTTGGCAGCCCGGTAGCCCCAGACAGACAGGCAGGGGGCCCCTGGGCTGGGACAGACTCAGGCCCAGAGGAGGTGAGGCCGCCGGCCCTCCCTCCCTCTGTCCTGGGCTCCCAGCACGCTGACCTTTACCCCCGGCAGAGATGGGGGACCTCCTTCAGGGTCTGTCTGCCCAGAGGGAGCTGGCGGCGGGGCACCCCAACACGCAGCGCCCTGAGCTCCTCAACAGTGGTGGCGACGGTGCCTGAGCCCTCCGTGCCCCCGGACCTGCCACCAGCTGCACACCCTCACCCTCAGCCAGAGCAGAAGGTCAGGGGTTGCGGGCCCCTGGGAAGGTGCTCACCGCTCAGAGGCCAGACTTCTGGGAGTTGCCACAGAAGCCGGGACTGGCCTTAGAATCGTTGGAGGGGAGGCACCATGTCCACAGAATGCAAGCAAAAACAAGAAACAGAAGAAAAAATAAAAACATTCGGGGGGAGTAATGTGAAACATGGTCTCGGAAATCGAGTTCTGGGCTGGATGGGACAGGGAGTCAAGGAACGTGACCAGGGCTGGACACCAGGAAGCCAGAGAAGAAAAGAAATACGAGGAGCGTCCCTAGTGCGCAGGCCCAGGAGCTTCCGGAGGACGTGGAGAGGAATGGCAAGCCCTGGGGGGCCACGCAAGGGTCCCAGGGCGGGAGGACCCTGCAGGGAGCACCCTGGAAAGCCTCAGAGCACAGAGGCCAGACGCGAGCATGCTGCCGCCTCCCAGGAAGAGGACCAGGGCTGCTGGGAGCCAGGACGACGTTGGGCCACGGCTGCAGGGCAAAGCCTGGCCAGCTCCGGGGAAGGCTCTTTCCAGTCTGAAGTCTCCAGCCAGCCAGGCTCAGGCACGTTGTCCAGACATGCCCCTGCCCCAGAACTGGACTTGTGAGTTCAGGGTGCCAGCATGGTGGGTAAGGGCCTCTGCCTGGTTCACGGCCGATGCCACCTCGTGGGGGGAGGGGTGGGGAGCTCTTTCTTTATGAAAAGCACTGACCCCACTCATGAGGGCTCTGTCTTCACGGCTTAAAGCCGCTGCCGAAGGCCCCACCTCCCAGCGTCACACTAGGGTCAAAGTTCGACTTGTGAATCTGGGGACGCGTACACTGAAGCTGGACCAATCACAGAGGCCAGCCCTGGAGGATGAATGCTACCCCGTTGGGTTTTCCAAAGCTCGACCACGTGGTTTAGGATACCACACAAGAAACCAGAAGGAGCCACGCAGGTTCACTTGGCCAAAAGCTGGGCAGGGCCCTGGTCCCCGTGGAGGGGGCGCCCTGCTGTTCCCTCTCCCTCGGCTGAGGCCATGTGCGGTGCAGACTAGACACAGATTCTTCAGTGTGGACAGCGTCTTCCACTCAGCCCCCGAAGCACGTCTGTGTCCTCTGAGCTTGGGAGGGGGTGTTGGAGTTGTCCAGGCCCCACACCCAGAGTCATGGGGAGAGGGGAGGGCAGGGTGGTCCACGCTGGCCACTCCCAGGAAGGGGAGGACAGGGGACACTGAGGAGCCCAGAGGCCAGCCTATGGCACTGGAAGTGGCGTGGATACGGGCCGAAACATCTAGACATGAGACGGCACCAGCCGGGGGCCCAGAGGAGAGGGCCTGGCCTGAGGCAGGGTGGGGCTTGGTGGGAAGAAGCCCCCAAGGACAAGGATGGTGCAGCTGGGGGACAAAGTCAGTGGCCACGGAGGGAGGCATGGAGCTGGCCAAGAGCAAGGTCTGCAGCCTGGCCCCGGATCCTCCGGGCAGCTCAGCTCCTTCCCCCGTGGAGCCCCACTCCTGGAATGCTCTCCAGCACAGGTGGGGCTGCCCATGGGTCCCGTGACACCACTGGGGCTGCCCATGCAGTCCCAGTAACCCCCACTTCTGCGGGGCCTCAGGCCAGAGAGTGGTCGGACTACCCCCTGAACACACCCTGCGGCCGCCAAGCCCACTCATGTCCTTTTCCGACCAGCGCAGGTCTTCCCAGCTCACCCTCATGCTCCACGTCCACCCGCTTGGTCAGCCCACCCCTTTTGCATGTCCATCCGCCAGGCATGTGACGCTCGAGGGACAGGAGACAGGGTGATGGGGGAATGGTCCCCATGCTGGGGTGCAGGTGGACTCAAGTCCCCCGCCAGGAGGATGGATGAGGTTTTCAAACTGGTTCCAACGTTTAAGGCAGGTGATCAGAAATGAGAGAGATGCCAGAACGGGGGTCACCGGGGAAGAGTAAACGGGGAAGGGGGGGACGTGGAGAGTGAGCTGGGAGCTGTCTCTTCCCGCCCTCCGAGCCAGGCCCGCCCCCACGGGGCCCCTCCTCAGTACATCCAGAATCGTTCTCCCTGGAAGCCCCTCCGCTGCTGTGGTGTCTTTGTTGAAGTGTTCCTCCATCATCTCAGACCCCAATGCCTGCCCTCGGCAGCTGTGTGAGCGTGTTTAGTGTTTCTTTTATGAGCCCAGGGTATCGTCACACACACACGTGTTGTGTGTGTTCCATTTACGTTAATGACAGTACAGCCCACTCTGTTTCCTCTTTCTCTACTGCGCTCTGTGTCACGACGAGTGCCCGCGTGGCCGTGAGCTCTGTGTCATGACGAGTGCCCGCGTGGCCGTGAGCTCTGTGTCATGACGTGCGCCCGCGTAGCCGTGAGGACGCCCGGGCAGATAGCGTCTCGCTGCTTGAGACCTGTTTACATGTCTGGTGACTGTCCTGCCATCGGGACATCTTTCTGCGTATCCCAACCTGGTGGTGACTGGTGACCCCAATGATGGTAATGGTGCCCCAACACTGCCCTGTGATCTCCCTGCCTCTTTCAGTTGAATCCGCACGTTTCTAAGCCACGTGCAAAAAGACTTGTGTGGTTAGTGCGGGGCGGTGACGCAGCTTGGCCAGACTGATGTGGGCAGCAGACCCTGGAGGGAGCTGCCTGGTCACCGCCTTCTCACGGCAGCGAGCTGTGGGGGAGCCTAGTCTGGTGGCTGAGGCTCACGGGTGCGGTAGGAGACGCAGCCATGCCCGCGGCCTCACAGGGAAGGGGGCTGGAGGCCGTGTGGCTCTGACAAGGGGCAGTTTGGGAACCACAGTCCAGAGCCACAGCGGCAGGCGATGGGGGAGGCCCTGACGGAGGAGAGCAGTGCGCACAGGCAGGACAGGTCCACCATCTCGAGGGGCAGGGAGGGTCCCCAGCGTGGTCCCGGCCAGGAGCCCGGATGAGGTGGGCACAGGCCTTGCCTCCCTTTGGGGAGGGGCGACTTCTAGGCTGGTCGTCGGCCTGCACCGGGATCACACCGAGGAGGAAGACAGTCCCTGGCCTTGTCCCTGGGTGGGGACAGTCGGAGCCTCAGGGACCCTGTGCAGGCCTTCCTGGACGGCCAGCCCCAAGGCTGTGTGGTTTCTTAGCTGGGCACATCCCAGTGAATCCGGAACACTCCTGCATGGGGAGGGGGGCCTGCCGTGACTCGCATTCCACGTCTAAAGGGCTCCCCCGGGATGGGGCGGGGGCGGCAATAACCCCAGGCCTCCTGCTCACTGCTGGGGAGGGCGGCAGTCAGAGCTCAGGGCTGAGAGCGCGTGCCGGGGGCAGGGGCTCTGGATGCTGCCGCTCAGGTGGCTCCCTGCCAGGTGCACAGCTCGGGCTGGGAGCAGAAGCCCCCACCGGGCTCCCCGCCCCTTGACGAGCAGCTGCTGCCCAGGGGAAGGCGGGGTCTGTCCCCGGGGCTGCGCCCGCTCAGCCTGGGACCCTCTGCTGGCCAGGTGTTGCCCTGGCAGCCGCACATGCCCCCTCGGTGGGCACACTGCGTCCCCACTAGTGGCTGGCGACCGCGCCACCTGACCCGGGCTCTCTCCTCCCCGCAGGCTCACTAACGTCCGTGTTCGTCAGGCTGCCCTGCGGTGGTGTCGGGGTAAGTGTTTCTTTAATGTGTAAATAACGTCCTGTTTGTTCTCGGGGTCCCGATGGTCACAGAAACCGCCGCCCTGCTCTCCGAAGAGCAGGTAATTGCTGCCAGGTGTTTTCCATAAACAGGGTCCACAGGGCGGGGCTGCCCACTGCGCACACGTGCGGCTTCAAAGGCCCCGTGAGCCTGTGAGCATTTTGATGGTGGGTCTGGGGCACTGTCCTCCGGCGAAGGCCGTCTGGCAGCAGGGCTGGCTTCAGGAAACGGGATCTGGTGTGCGGCCCGTCTCATCCAACCCGCCCAGCCACAGTCCCCTGGTCTGGCTCAGCTCGCGGATCCCATCGCCGCATGGGAGCATGTCGATCCCGATCCCAGAGCTGAGCCCCGGCCCGAAGCCCCCGATGCCACTCTGACTGCGGGCATGAGATTATGGGCCGTGAGAGGTGGGCACAGCCGTGCCCCCGGGGTTGAGCCCTTGAGCAGAGGTGCGCAGGCAGACACACGGGAGAACTAGGGTCTGTGTTTCACCCCGGCTCTCCCTGCCTGTGGTGGGGGCGCTGAACCCGTCTTGGCGCCCAGCTGCCCCCCAGCACAGCCAGAGCTTCTCCTTCATCCAGGGGGTCTGCCCCCCAACCCACCGGCCTCTGGATGAGGAAGGGCACGGGCAAGGAGAGTATGCTGGGTTTGGGGGTCAGAGCAGCCCCCTCCCAGCCAGCCTGCTGGCTGTGGAGCTCCGTGGCCGGTCCTGGTCCCAGAGAGCCCAGAGGCCCCAGTGGGCGCAAAGGCGTCCCTGCTGGAACTGTGCAGTGGTCGAAGGTCCGCGTAATGACAGATCGCACGGCGGAGCCCAGGTCTGGATTCTGTTATGGAAATGAAACAAAATTGTTTTCTTCCTGAGTCTTTACAAAAATTGCTGCTTTGAAAATTATCCCGTCAGAAAGAGAATAAACGGCATTTATTCATACCACCACCAGGCCCTCCTAGAGTTATTGTATTTTGTATTGTAAATAGGCTGCAATCTCTTAATTCGGGGCAAATTTTTGGCCAGACTTGAAAAGGTTTGGATCTGTACTGCCCTGCAGCCGCTCCGTGCAAGGCAGGATTTATAATCCACAAACGAAAGCGAAATGGGGCCTGGGGGCTTGGACCTTGAGCCAGGCGACCCCTCCCCGGTGTGAAGTCCAGGTCCCACCCCACCACGGCTGGCTATGGCACCTACCTCCACGTCCAGGCACAGAAACACGCAGGAGCACGGAGACCTGGAGAGTCTTACCAAGAGGAGCCAGGTCAAGAGGGGAGTCCGTCAGAGTGATCGGGGGAGTGTGAGCCGTGCAGTGTCCAAGGGGACTGTCCACTCCCAGCTGTGTGCTGTAATTACTCCTAAGAGGAGGGCTTCCCTGGTGGCTCAGGTGGTAAAGAATCCGCCTGCAATGCAGGAGACCCAGCTTCTGTCTTTAGGTCGGGACGAT
>NW_011476135.1:0-1274 GCF_000754665.1 Bison bison bison | reverse complement strand
GCAGCCGCAGCCCTCCTGGGTCTCAGTGTCTCCTTCCAGACCCGAGGGCCAGCCCCCGGGGTGTCGGGATGGCCGCGGAGACCCCAGGCACCCAGGTGTGGTTGGGAGGGCGTGGGTCAGCTATGGAGACCAGGAAGGAAAGGTCGCTCAAGTGAACATCCAGTTGGTGTAATGGAGGTTTTTCTTGTTTTACACTTTCCCCCCCAAACCAAGTTGACAGCAACTTCTGCTTTGCTCTCCTCCCGATTTTTGCATTTTTCTTCCAGCCCTGACCTGGCTAGAGGGGGCAGCCCCTCGCAGGCCTTGGGGGCCCACAGCCCACCCAGAAGGGCCACCCCGAGTGTCCGTTTGAAACCTCCGTGTGAGGTCTCCCCAGCTGTCCTCCCGTCCACCTTCGCTGTGGGGAACTGTGGAGGAATCGGGCGGTGGGCCGTTTCCCCCGCCTCCACCACTCCCGTGTGTGGCGGTCACCCCGAGCGGGGCCGCCTCTGCGGTGTTGCACTCCCAGCGCCCTCCCTGGAGCCTTGTTCTTCTCGAACTCAGGGCTCCAAGCCCCCCATCCCCGTGGGTCCATGGGGAGCTGCTGGCCAGCAGCTGGAGGCCCCGAGGCTGTGCAGATCACCGTCAGTTTCTCGGGCGGCAGTGGCAGCCTGGGGTCTTGCAGTGTGGGGTTCGGGGTCTGTCCCTTACCCTGGACCCAATGTTACGTATGGGAGCTTCTGGGCCCTCGAGACAAGCGCAGAGCACAAGGACCCTTCACTGAACGCGAAGCGTCGGTCCATTTTACCCCCTGGCTCTGGTTACTTAGCCAAAAGCCCAAGTTACTGCATTTGGAGGAGAAAGAATCTGAGTGGTTTTTTGCCCAAACCGAGTATCAGGGATGGTACTCTTGCGGACTGCAGCAGACGCCTGGGACTCCCACACCCTTCTAGAGAGGCTCTGGGAAGCCTGAGTGACAAGCCTGTCCACCTGGAGTGGGGTCTGCAGGGCCTGTGAGAACCTGCTGCCCACGGCAACCCCTTCCAAGCCCTGAACGCTCGGGGCCCAGACACAGGGGCTGAGCTGCAGGTGAGGGTCTGGCACCCCGCCCCCACCAGGGTCGGCGCCCAGGCCCTGATCATTACGTGGGATGGATGGGTTTCTTTCAATGAAGTCTTGAGGCTTCATCTTCAAAGCAAGATGATTTAAAATACATTTACGAGCGGTTCGAGCTATTTCCTGAGGAGCGTTATTCCGTGCGGGCTCTTCTTTTCAATGACCAAACCGCTGTGTTC
>NW_011476134.1:28810-30070 GCF_000754665.1 Bison bison bison | reverse complement strand
AGCCGCAAGCGGGGCTTTGTCCCGACTCAGCTGGGGCCGTGCTGCGTCCGAGCACGGCTTCCCACCCTTCCCTGCTGTGGCCGCTGGCTTGGAAAGAGGTGTTGGGGCTCAGGGTAAGGGGAGCCAGCACCCTCTTTGCACTGAGCCCCGAGGGTAGCCAGCCGGGTATCAGCCATGGGAGCGCTGGGGGGCCACAGAGGGCACACGCTGGGCTGGGGCCCAGGGCACAGCTCTCAGGCCCAGGTGCTGGGGGCGGGTGGGGGCAGTCTGCAGACCGGCTGCTCAGGCGCACGCAAGCCCACCCTCAGCGAGGTTCGTTACTTTCTCAGAGCAGAGAACACGACCTCCCTGCTGGAGTGTTCCCGGACCATGAGTGTTGAGGGCTGGCTGACTGGGGGCCGGGGCACGGGGTGTCCCCAGGGAGCAGGAGGACTCAGGTGACACCCACAGGGGGCACCCGCTATGGGGACCCCTGGGCGCAGGCCAGGGAGGCCGTGCTGACCTTCGCTGAAGAACTGGGGGTCTGGGTCACTGTGAAAGCCTCTGCTACGCTCGTGCGTCCACGCTGCCGGAGTTTGCCAGCGTCTGTCACCAGCGCCCTTCCTCCTGTGCACTGAGCTCGGCTCACCTGCAGAGGAAGCGGGCGGGCAGCCTGGGGTGCCACCCGTTCCCTCCTGCAGAGTCTGCTGCTCCTTCCCCAGAGGAACCCAGATGGTCCTTGGGGCCGAGGGGAGAGCAGATGCCGCAGAAAGAGCGAAGAAATGGCCCGAGGACACCCGGGGCCCCCGGGTGGGTTGGCTGGGGTCACCCTCCTGTCGCAGGAATGTCGTTGAGACCTCGGGGAGGTCCAGGAGCAGGTGGAGGTGGCTGGGATGAGCTCGTCAGGACGGAGAACGGAGCGCCCAGCCTTGGTGCCGGCTGGCAAGGGTCTGTGGGGGCAGCTGCCTCGTCCGTGGACGTGTGTCTGCAGTTAGGTGCTGGACCACGCAGGTGTCGGGAGCGAGTGACCATCATGCTGGCCCACCCTGGCCAGGAGGCACGGGGGACTCCAGATGGGTCCAGGGGGGCCCTGCCACCAGGTCATCCCCTGCAACAAGCAGCCGCTGATCAGCGCACACAGCACGTGGGGGTGAATTGAGGACGACAAGGCGGCTGATGCCGTGAGGGCCCTGCCTGTCTGCCCCCCCAAATGGGGCCGGCCCCCGCCCCGGGACTCCCCGCCTGCTGGGGGCCGCTCAGCTGCTCCAAAGGGAGGGGAGG
>NW_011476134.1:22956-27739 GCF_000754665.1 Bison bison bison | reverse complement strand
GGGGTTACCATTTCCTTCTCCAATGCATGAGAGTGAAAAGGGAAAGTGAAGTTGCTCAGTCGTGTCCGACTCTTCACGACCCCATGGACTGCAGCCCACCAGGCTCCTCCATCCATGGGGTTTTCCAGGCAAGAGTACTGGAGTGGGGTGCCATCGCCTTCTCTGAGCTAAGACCTGGCACAGCCAAATAATTTTTTTTTTTTAATTTATTAAAGTCGTCTGTAATTCCTATCCTTGTTTCTCTTCCGGTAAGAGACTTTGCTGTCTGTTTCGCTCTGGCTTCTTGCAAGGCTTCCTCTTTGCCTTTGCTTCCCTGAGTGTGGTGTACACCCGTGCGGGTGGTCTGGGGTACTGACCCGCCCCGCGCCGTCCGAGATGCTGCAGTTACAGTTGGTTTCCCGCCGTGAATTTTGGAATACTCTCAGCCATTATGACTTTAACCCTTTTCTCTGCTCCCTTCTCCTCTGGAATCCTCACTGTGAACACGTTGCACTTTTTTACAATCGTCCCACAGTTCTTGAACATTCTGCTGCTTCCCCGACTCTTTTTTTCTCTGTAGAAGTTTTATTTTGAGAAGCTTCTAGAAGCTTATCTTCAAGTTCAGTGACTCTTCACTGCGTGATGTCCATTCTGCAGGGGAGCCCCTCGGGGTCGCCCTCCGTCTCCGGTGGGTTTTTCTCCCCTAGAATTTTCCTTCAATTCTTGCTTAGTGTTTCCGTCTCTCTGCTTCTGACACTCACCTGTTCCTGCACATCGTCCACGTTTTCCATTAGAGACCGTAGCGTCCTAACCATCGGTGTGGTGAGTTCGCCGTCCCGCAGGGCCAGAACCTCTCCACGTCTCGGGCTGGTTCTGAGGCTTCCTTTGCTCTTCAGACTGTGTGTTTCCTTTTTTCCAGCACACAGGTAACCTTTTGCTGAAAGCCAGCGTAGTAGATCTGCTGGGAGTAGAACCGGGGTAGACTGACCTTTTAGTGAGGTTTTTACGTTTTGCAGCCTAGAAGTGAGGCTCCGCTTACCGTCTGCTCAGCTGTCAGTGTCAGAGGCTGAGCCGCCTTCCGGGGCCCCAGCCTTGTCCCCCCGCCGCCCCTGGGTTCCCCTGGAGACTCCTCCTCGGGCGCAGCTGAGCCTTGCTGCTCTTTCAGCGGTGGTCGTCTGCAGACGCAGGACCCCATCGATGGGGCAGAAGACTCGGAGGAGAGGCGAATGTTTCCTGATCAGACGGCCAGGCCTCCGTCTCCTCGGGGGCCCGTGATCCTCACTGGTGCTTCTTGGGGCTGCTCGGCCCCGTCAGTGAGGCCGCAAGGCTGGGGGACCACCGTCGGGTCTGCCCGTCGTGCGTGTGGGGTAGAGCTCGGAGAAGGTCCTCTCCCTCCCTTGCTGGCTCTGCTTGTGGAGGACCATCCGAGCCTGTGTCACGGGGGGTACGCCCCCTGCCTAGTCACACACAAGGGGGTTCTGCTCCCGTCTTCACTGTGAGAACCTGGTGGGCTTCTTGGAGGGAAAACTCATGCAAGTTTGGGGCCTGCCTAGACAGGGTCCCCCTGAGTGTTTAACTCAAACAAGTCTACTCAGCCTCCAGCGTTCCTTTGATGTTACCATTGATGGGGTCCTGCCAGTCCCGGGTCCTGCTGGTGAGCAGTGATTCTCTCTTGTAGTTTGTGGGCTTGGGACTCTGCTGTGACCTCCACTCTCCAGTGGATCTGGGAGAAGTCACTGAGTTTCAGTACATTCAGCTTTTTTCTTATTGTGAGAGCAGATGATAGCTTCCAAGTTCTTTACATGTTGACGCTAAAACTGAGAGTCAGGAACTGAAGTGCAGGGTGCTGGCTTAGCAGTCGTTCAGTCGTGTCTGACCCTCTGCGACCCCATGGACCGCAGCACGCCAGGCCTCCCTGTCCATCAGCAACTCCCGGAGTTCACTCAGACTCACGTCCATCGAGTCGGTGATGCCATCCAGCCACCTCACCCTCTGTCGTCCCCTTCTCCTCCTGCCCCCAATCCCTCCTAGCATCAGGTTTTTTTCCAATGAGTCAGCTCTTCGCATCAGGTGGCTAAAGGACTGGCGTTTCTGCTTCAGCATCAGTCCTTCCAATGAACACCCAGGGTTGATCTCCTTTAGGATGGACTGGTTGGATCTCCTTGCAGTCCAAGGGACTCTAAAGAGTCTCCTCCAACACCACAGTTCAAAAGCCTCAATTCTTCGGCGCTCAGCCATCTTTATGGTCCAACCCTCACATCCGTGCATGACTACTGGAAAAATGGCTGCAAAAAACTATTCAGTCCAGTATTTTGGACAAACTAGTGGGTTAGAGAGAAACATCTCCACACCCGACGGGAACACCGGCTGGTAAGGACCACCGTGCAGGTGCCCCCACAGGAGCCGGGCACGCCTGCCACAAAGACCCTCAGAAACACAGACAGCTTGCCGCACTCTCGACCGACAGGTGGTCGAAGAACCTTGTCTGCTGAGTGAGGGGAGTACCCCGTGCCGTTAGCAAGTAGGGAGATGCGATTCGAACGAAGGTGGAGGGCTGCAAGCCCTGCTTCTAGGGGCTTTGTTGTTCGGGTCTGGTTCGTGTTAGCAAAAGCGAAGCAATAAAAGCCAAATGTGCGAAGCTGTGAGGCCGTGCTCGTGGGCTGTCGGTGAACACCCCAGGCAGCCTAACAGAGCCAGTCAGAGGATGTGTTCTAACTCCGGAATTCCGTGACTGGGTTTTTTTCTCGCTCCAGACAGTAATTCCAGGGAGAAGAGCCGCATGGACAGAGGTGTTTGCCCAGCATTATGGTTTGCCGGTTTGTTTAACTTTTTTAACTTCTGGCGACACACAGTGCACGGCGCGTTGGGTCCAGCGACCCCGGTGCAGTGCAGACTGTTAACCATGGGACCGCCAGGGACGTCCCCTGTCGGCACGATCTGTAAGAACAGACGGTCAGTAGGGAACGACCTCAGGAACTCAGTAAGTGGTGGCAGCGGCGGCGGCGTGTCCTCACCCACCTCCCCCGTGCTCTGAGCACCCTGCCCGCCCCCAGGCCCCACCCCCGTGATAGGCAAGGCCCAGCTGCACTTGGGACTCCAGGGCGCCCTGTCCAGTGCCCTGGGGCCATGCTACCTCTTCTCTCGTCCCCTTGCCAGGATGTTCCTGCATGGCAGCTGCATGCCTTGCTCGTTCAGGTCCGGCTGCCTCCTCCCTCAGACTCTGGCACAAAGAAAGGCTCTGATAAGGCCTGATGCACAACATACAGACCCTGGAACAGCCGCACCGCAGTCCGCCGGAGCCGGTTCAAATGCAGCGTCTCTGGGATAAGATGGCAGACAGGGTGGAAGTGTCTTTCCCCACAGTCCAACATTCAGATGCGGGACCTCAGACCCCACCTCAGACACACTGCTTGTCAGCAAACATTTTAAACAAATTCTCAGCCAGAGACTTTAGATTTTGAGCAGCTCTGTATATTGGCCGTATAGTTATTCTCAAAATATGAGTTCCCATTATTCACTCCCCTCTCCAGTTAAAGCACACCTTCTCTTTCCCTCCCGCACTGTGGGGTGCTGGTCTTCACCGCCTCTCAAACCCTCATCTGCCCCGAGAAGGGAGGGACCCCCGCAGCAGCTGGCCCGCTCCAAGGCCAACAGGGCGCCATGGCAACCGCTCCCGTCAGTAACTCAATTTCATCTCCGCTTTTACATCTTTGTCCCCTCAGTCCTGAAGCAGGGAGCTTTTTTAATCTGGAAAGTACGCAAGATGGCTCCTGGTTGCTATGCCAACAGCAGCTACTTCTAACGGGCTTGACTGTCACCCAGGAAGCCATCAGCCGCTCAGACTGTAGACCTCAAGGCACCACAGCTTCATCCCTCGCCTGGCCGAGGGCGCCAGCCTCCAAGACCCCTGCAGGCTGCTGTCAGGGGGGCCTTTTGGAGGACAGCTCTTGGTCTCTGTCCCTAAAGCCCAGGCTGTTTGCTTGCCGCGCTCGCCAAACAAAGCCCTGCAGACCAGGCAGCTTCAGCAGCAGGCTCCTGTGTGGAGGCGCAGAGGCCAGCTTCACAGGCTGGAGGCTGGGAGTGCAAGGTCAAGGTGTCAGCTGGTTTGGTTGCTCCTGAGGCCTCTCCTTGGCTTGTGGGTGGCCACCGTCCTCCGTGTTCCTGTGATCACCTTTGTGTCTTCAAGTCCTTATGAAGGACGCCAATCAGCCTGTGTGAGAACCACCCCCTAAAGTCCCCTTTTAACCTACTCTCTGCTAAGGACCTCCCTCCACGCACCCACTTTTGGGACAGAGCTCAGCCTGTGAACACCCACCTGACTGAGCCCTTGCTTGCACTGTGACCACTCCCAGGAGACTGGCAAACCTGAGGGTCATCCGTTCTGCAGACCCCAAGCCTGCAGTTGGCGTCAGGAATCCCGTCCCGAGGCCCAGCTGGTTCTGAGCTCTTGGGGGCGGAAGCAGGAAGTTTGGGGAGCCAGGGGTCAGCCGCTGCAGGGACTCTGGCTTTCAGTCAGCGCGAAGCAGAATGCTCCTGGCGGCTTCCAGAGGCGGCTGATCTGGGGAAGGTTCTCGAAACATCGGTCTGCAGAGAACAGAATCGAGGAGGCAGAGCCTGAGCCCGAGGCCACGGGGGCCGGGGCGGTGATGCAGGCGAGAGAGGGGAGCCCTGGGCCTGTGTGACGGGGAGTGAGGAGGTGTGGGGCTCAGGGGCCCGGGGCGGCGCTGGGACAGACGGCATCTTCTGCTGAGGGGTGGAGAGGCGGCTGCTTGATGGAGGGTCTGCGGAGCTGGAGGTCTCATGA
>NW_011476134.1:19894-22856 GCF_000754665.1 Bison bison bison | reverse complement strand
GTCTCATGAACTTCCTGGGGGGCGGGACACGTGGTAAGGAGAGCAGCTGGACGTGAGCCTGGACTGTGAGGCTGAGGGGCCGGAAGTCAGGGGGAGCTGGGGACACTGAGCCAGAGACAGGGAGGCTGGAGCCTGGGACCAAGTGAGAACATGTTCAGGAAGGTGACCGTCCATTCAGACAAGGCTGAGCCCTGAGCCAGGTTTGGTGAGAGGGGTGGGACGATGGGAGCCTCGGAATGGGAGGGGCTGCCCGCTCTGCAGGGTTGGGGGGACGCGCACTGATAGTAATGGGGGGATGACAGTGGGCCCACCCAGCGATGAGGCGAAGACAACGCAGCAGACAGGATGTGCGCACAGGCAGACGCACGTGGCCCGGTGGTGGGGGCGGACGGGGAGTGGGCTGAGAGCAGGACGGGCCAGGGAGGAGCGCCGTCGGGAAGGGGGCCTGGGTGGGCACAGGCGGCGGGTGGCGGGGGCAGGGCTCCAGGAGGCCCAGCGCCCCGAGCCCAGCGCCCCATCCACCCACGGGTGCGGCATGAGGCGGCAGCTGAGGGCGGGTAGGTGCGGGGACCACAGGGGCTGTGACAGCGGCCGTGGTGGGGACAAGAGAAGGGGCTGGGGGCAGGGCTGGCCGTCCAGGCAGGGGTGCGGCCCGTGGGCCGTGGCGGATGGCAGGCTCGGGAAACCACGTAGTCACGTGTGCGCTGTGGTTAAGAAAAATACGGATGGAAAATAGCCGGGCCTTGCACAAGAGTGCAGGCTGCACCCTGAGCCGCCCTGGTGTGTGGGGGCTGGGCCACCATGTGAAGTGTGTTTTCTACAATTTTTTTTACTGTAAAGTGCAGTAACGTAACATTTGCCATTTCAAGACCCTTCAGTGTTGCAATTCTGGGGTGTTAAGTGCACTCACAGTCTTGTGCAACTATCCCCTCGGTTTTTCATCCCAGGCGGAAACTCTGTGCCCATAAAGTGTAAGTTGTAGTGTGGTCCTAGGTAAAAACGTGAAGGGCGCTGGGTCAGTGGCCAGCAGGGGGGTCCATGTCTCGGGTTACACAGAGGACAAGGCCCTTGCAGGAGAAGGGCCAGTGAGCTGGCATGCCAGGGTGCCGTGGACCTGCCGTGATTCATGCACACACAGCTCTCACTTCAATTCTAAGGAAAAGGTGTGTCTCAAGGAGGAAGCCAGAAAGTAAAATGAAGAGACAAACCGCAGATCTGGTGCTAAATTTTTCATGGAATGAAAAGGTCTGAAGAAACAGTGCAGAAAAACTCAAGGGGCCCAAGCAGCACTCCTGGCCGGATATTTGTTAAGTTTAATATTGAGAAGCCAGTAAAAATATCTATTAAAGAAAAACCCGCAATGGGAGAAAACAAAGAACTGCAGTGACCTAAAAAAAATAAGCTACAAAATTATATCACCTTCGGCTCACACCAAAAGCAGGATTCTCTTTCAACAGAGGACTGGCAACAGTGAAAAGGCCCACAGCCTGATATTTAAGACGCAGAAGCTTGAGAATTCACAAGAAACTCCTTCCAAATGGAAGGAGACCTGAAACATCTAATAGCTCATGAAAAGATGCGAGAACTGTCTTCAGGACACTCTTGCACTGGGGTCTGTGGGAGCAGGGAGCAGGGCAGTGGCGGCCAATGCGCTCCACCACCGGGCGGGGCCTTGTTGGACACATTGTATCTCAGGGAGGAAACCAGAGCCAGGCCGCCACCAGCTGAACAGCCAAGCGGGCTATGCTGCCCTTAGTCACTCAGTGTCTGACTCTGCGACCCCCTGGACTGCAGCACGCCAGGCCTCCCTGTCCTCCTCTCCCGGAGTTCACACTCACGTCCATCGAGTCGGTGATGCATCCAGCCATCTCCTCCTCTGCCGTCCCCTCCTCCTCCCGCCCCCAATCCCTCCCGCATCAGGGTCTTTTCCAAGGAGTTGGCTCTTCCCATCAGGAAGCCCTGGCCCCTGCTTTTCACAGACCCCAGGGCAAAGTATCCTGAAGGCAGTTCTGGCATCTTTTTGTGAGCTAGTAAGCTTTTCAGGTCTCCTTCCATTTCCAACAGGGTTTCTCGTGAATTTTCAAGATTCCTTTGATCAAGCTCTTCACAAAGTATTGGAGCTTCAGCTTCAGCATCGATCCTTCCAATGGATATTCAGGGTTGATTTCCTTTAGGATGGACTGGTTTGATCTCTTTGCTGTCCAAGGGGCTCTCAAGAGCCTTCTCCAGCACCACTGGAAAGCACAATTCTTCGGCACTCAGCCCTCTGTAAGGTCCAACTCTCACATCCACACACGATTACTGGAAAGACCAGAGCTTTGACTATACGGACCTTTGTCGGCAAAGTACTATCTGTGCTTTTTAATACGCTGTTTAGGTTTGTCATAGTTTTTCTTCCAAAAAGCAAGCATCTTTTAATTTCATGGCTGCAGCTACCATCTGCAGCAATTTGGGAGCCCAAGAAAACAGTCTGTCACTGTTTCCATTGTTTCCTCATCTATTTGCCATGAAGTGATGGGACCATATGCCATGATCTTTGCTTTTTTAATGTTGAGTTTAAAGTCAGCTTTTTCACTCTCCTCTTTCACTTTCATCAAGAGGCTTTTCAGTTCCTCTTCACTTTCTGCCATAAGGGTGGTGTCATCTGCATATCTGAGGTTATTGATATCTCTTCCAGCAATCTTGATTCCAGCTTGTGCTTCATCCAGCCTGGCATTTCACATGATGTACACTGCATATAAGTTAAATAAGCAGGGTGACAATATACAGCCTTGACTTACCCCTTTCCCCGTTTGGAACCAGTCTGTTGTTCCATGTCCAGTTCTAACTGTTGCTTCCTGACCTGCATACAGATTTCTGAGGAGACAGGTCAGGTGGTCTGGTATTCCCATCTCTTGAAGAATTTTCCACAGTTTATTGTGATCCACACAGTCAAAGGCTTTGGCACAGTCAATAAAGCAGA
>NW_011476134.1:19064-19794 GCF_000754665.1 Bison bison bison | reverse complement strand
ACTGCTGAAGCCTGGCTTGAGGGCTTTTGAGCATTACCTTACTAGCATGTGAGATGAGTGCAATTGTGCGGTAGTTTGAGCATTCTTTGGCATTGCCTTTCTTTGGGATTGGAATGAAAACTGACCTTTTCCAGTCCTGTGGCTGCAGCTGAGTTTTCCAAGTTTGCTGGCATATTGAGTGCAGCACTTTCACAGCATCATCTTTTAGGATTTGAAATAGCTCAACTGGAATTCCATCATCTCCACTAGCTTTGTTCGTAGTGATGCTTTCTAAGGCCCAGTTGATTTCACAATACTTTGTCTAGAAAGGGATTCTATGCTGTGACCTCAACCACGCGGGTGGTGCTGATGGGATTTCAACACCAGTCTAGGAAGAAGGGCCCTGGGATCCACACAGTGACCTATGGGCAAGCCTGTAGGACGGAGTGCGGCCGCGGGTCGGCGGCGGGCTGTGCGGGGCTCCCCGTCGGGTCATGGCTGCATCCGAGGCGCTCAGGTCAGCAGTTCCCAGGATGCCTGGAGTGGGGCAGGAAGGCGACGCTGAGGACCCACCAGGGGACGAGGTCTCCGAGGGGGGTCGGGCCAGGTCGTCCGGCTCGCGCCCTGTCCGCCGACCCCCGGCCCTGTGAGCCGACGTGCCCTGGGCCGACCTGCGCGTGCATCCCGAGGAGAAACGGAGGACGCAGTGCGCCCAGCGCCTGGCTCCGACCGCCGGAGACCCCTGCGAGCC
>NW_011476134.1:14738-17718 GCF_000754665.1 Bison bison bison | reverse complement strand
GGGGACAAAAGAGGCCCCCGCGTTTGCACCGAAGGGCCCTTGTGCAGGGCGAGGCCGAAACGAATCGTGCCCGTCGGGCTCCCGAGCCCCGAGCCCCGAGCCCCGGGCGGCGCCGAGTCCAGGTCTGGCCCGTTCTGGGTGGGACTGGGCCCGGTTCCGTGCTAGGTGGACCACGGCCCCACCCCCGGCCTTTTCTGAGCCGCTACGTGCCTTCTTTCTGTGGAAGCGTACACACACCTCAACCTGTTGTTCTGCGCCAAGAATGTTCTTTCCGCCTCCGGGGATGGCTCTCAGGTGCGGCCCTGAGCAGGCGGCCCCTCTGCTCCCCGGAGGTGGACACGCCGGCCGAGCCCCGCCCCGGGCAGCAGCTGGCCCGTTCCCGGTGTTGAGCTTTGCGACCCTGCTTCGGCCTCTGGTCTGACATAGGCCAGCTTGGGCCCCTCCCGCCGCCTCCCCCTTGTATCTTAGGGGCCAGGTGTCTTCTCCGTGGGGGGAGCCTTGGCCAGGCCCAGGGGCAGCCCCGTCTTAGCAGGGCTGTAACCACCTAGCACTGGGCACTGAGTGATCTTGATTACCTATCTGTTTGAGTCTTTTTGAGTTGAAATCAGCTTACTTTGGAACAACTTTTATGTTTACACAAGAGTTGCAAAGGTAGTCCAGCCCGTCCCAGCCTGCGCTCTACCCAGTGTGCCCACTGCCGCCCAGCGTGGGCCTGTGTGCTTGCCAAAATTAAAAACTGGTAAAAGTACATGCCTTTATAAAGCTCTTTATGTCGAGAGCCTTTGATCCCTCCCTGCCTTGTCAGGGCCCGCCAGGATCCTGGGGGGGGGGGGGGCAGGGGGCGAGGTGGATGCCCACGAGGACTTGCTGCGCGGGAGTGTCTCTTCCTCCCTGAAAAACTGATGAGGGAAGGTAGTTTCAAATATGAAGAAGCAGTGGAAGTTCTCCTCCTCATCTCTGACACTTTATCCAGAGTCGTTTGGTTTTAACTTTTTAGAAAGGGGTTAGATTGGCTGATCAGCAAAACCTGCAGGAGTGGGGAGAGTGTGGAGAGAGGGGAGGACGGAGCAAGCGCTGGACGCCGGGTCCCTGGAGGCTGAGGCTCCAGGGAGGACAGTGGGGAGGGTTTGGTCCAGTTGGGCGCTGGGTGACACCCCTGCGGTGACTGCAACACTGGGCCTGTCGCTGGCCATGGAGTCAGGCCGTGTCCACACCCAGGCGGCCTCAGGACCAGGGATCCCCGTGGGCGCTGTTAGGCATGGACACAGCCCTTGGCCACCGCGCAGCCTACCTGACGCCCGGAGCTATTCTCGGGGCGCCTGGGCCCATTTTACAGGTCGGGTAGCAATTTGGCTTGAGGCCCCCCAGCTTCCCCTCATGTGGCTTTGTTCAGTCTTGGTCCGTCTGAGTTCCCCCACCCCCAACCCTCCGCTGCACAGCCTCTGCTGAGCACCAGCCCCGTTCTGGCTCCTCTCTGCGTCTCTGGTTTTCCCATCCCTTCCTCGACAAAAGGGGTGCTTGGTGTTTCAACGAGCACGAGGCTCCTCAAATGGCCGAGCGCCCCAGCGCCTTTCGTCCTCTCCCTCTTGGAGCTGAAGAGGGCATCCCTGCCTGTCTTCCCTTCTGAGCAGCAAGTGGGCGACTTCTGCTAGGAGGCACCCGAGGACTCTCAGTTACTAGGGGGAGAAATTAAAACACTGTATCAGAGGCTCTTAGAAAAGAAAGGCTGGGTGCCAGCGCACTGCTCAGCAGGCAGGTGGGCAGGGCGGGGCCGGGAGGACTCACAAACCCACGTTGGGCCAGAGGGGCCGGAGCCCACACCCTCCCGGGAGTCAGCCGCTCGCTTGGGGTTCTGGTTCTCAGGTTTGTCTTCCGAATGGTGAAGCACCATATGGACATGGGCCTGATTCACGTTCTCAAAATAAATATCCATGCTTATTTTAGGAGGAAAACTTCTGGAATCCAGAATGTTATTTTTGCTCTAAAAACTTACCCCACACTAGCATCTTAGGAGGATGGTGGCTGCTCCCCAAACCCAGGGACACAGCAGCCACAGCAGTGAGGCCGGTGGTGTGTTTGCCCTTCAAGTGCTAAGATGGGTCCTGACCTGTCAGCAGGTCTCCTCGAAGAGCGCGCTGTACTGGTGGCTGGAGAAGTGGGCCTCGGGGACGCCCAGCCCAAAATCCCAGTTAAATCACAACACGCTTCTCTGTGACCAAGATCCAGGCTGGGCCCCTGCTCCGCTGGGCTCCCCAGGGGTCAGCGAGGAGGGAGGGCAGGACAGATGGCAGAACACGCGGGCTGGAGGCACGCCGGCCTTTGAAGGGTGACCGTGGGCACCGAGGATGGACGGGGCCTGGCGCTCCAGGGGAAGGGGCCTCCGGGGGGCTGGCAGTATGCAGGAGGCGATCTACACCCGGAGAAATTCAAAGAAACAGAAAAGCCTTGGCAAGCCATCACCCTGTCTGCTTGGCTGTACCAGGGGCAGGGTCTTCGTTACCCCATCAGGGACTGAACCCTTGCCCCTGCAGTGGAGGCGCCGAGTCCTAACCCCTGGGACACCAGGGAAGTCCCCAAGATGCCACTTAAACAGCCCTGCCCTGTTAGAGGTCACTCGGAGTTAGAAATGAGGGCTGTCCCCGTTCTAAGAGTGAAGAGCAGAAGTTGCTCAGTCGTGTCCGACTCTGTGCGACCCCATGCACTGCAGCCGGCCAGGCTCCTCTGTCCTTGGGATTCTCCAGGCAAGAAGACGGGTGGGCTGCCGTGCAGTCGCCTGTTTAAAGGCAGGGCTTGGTGAAGGCCGTCCGGTGGTCTCTGCCCAGGTCACTGGTGCTTCTGCCTCGAAAGGGGCCCAGGGCTCTGAAGTTGAGCCACCAGGGCTAAAAGAGAAGGTACCACATTTAAGGCTCCTTTAAATACAGAGAAGACTCAAGTGAAGACATGGAGATGGATTTGGGGCCTGCAGGCAGGGAACGCTTTC
>NW_011476134.1:11383-14638 GCF_000754665.1 Bison bison bison | reverse complement strand
CTAGGACACACCGCCCGGTGTGGCCCGCAGCTTCCTGGGCACCGTGAGCTGGAGGAGTCTGAGAGACAGCAGGAGGCGCAGCGAGCCCGAGCAGGGGGGCCACTGGGGGTCCTCCTCCTGGACCACCCCAGCCCAAACCCTTCCCGCCCTGTTAGTTCTTCTCAAACCGACCGAGTCCTGGTCTGAAAGGTGTAAATGCTTCCCACTCCAGTTACTGCTTCCTTTTCAGACCCCACCAGGGACCCTGAGAGGGTCAAGGAAGCCTCCGTCCCCCGCAGACACTTCCGGACCCGATCTCTCTGTCCCGCCGGCTCCCTGGCTCATTTGCACTCGCAGGTGGACACACACACGTTTCCTATGCCGTGTGTACAGTGCTTGCTATGCTGTGACTTGAACTGTATTCAACAGTGACCTTGAGGAAGATTCATATTCACGGAATCTCCAGTCCTGGTCATGGTGTAGCTCCCCTTGGATGTTCAGTTCAGGCGCTCAGTCGTGTCTGACTGCGACTCCATGGACTGCAGCCCGCCAGGCCTCCCTGTCCATCACCAACTCCCGGAGTTCACTCAAACTCATGCCCATCAAGTCGGTGATGCCATCCAGCCATCTCATCCTCTGGCGTCCCCTTCTCCTCCCGCCTTCAATCAGCATCAGAGTCTTTTCAAATGAGTCAGCTGTTCGCATCAGGTGGCCGAAGTATTGCAGTTTCAGCTTCAGCATCAGTCCTTCCAATGAATATTCAGGACTTATCTCCTTCAGAATGGACTGGTTGGATCTCCTTGCAGTCCAAGGGACTCTCAAGAGTGTTCTCCAACACCACAGTTCAAAAGCATCAATTCTTTGGCGCTCAGCCTTCTTTATGGATGTAGGGCTGTGTTTTTACCCCTCAGAATTGTGTACAAGGTGTTTCGGGTCTTGAGTCTGCTCACAGATACTCTGTTGTTACCCTGCTGTGTGCCAGCATGGTTTCACTTAGGAGGCTTTTCTCCTGGCCTTGTGGAGCTGGCTGGGGCTCCTGGGAGGCTGCATGAGGGTGTAGAGGCCTCCTGGTTTAGTCCGCGTCTCAAAGGACACTTTCCAACTTGTAACATTGTGTATGATGTTTCGGTCCATGCCTCAAAACAGTTCTCTTCACAATCTTAGTTTGCATGGAATGTTTTTTAAATTGTGAATGGATGTTAAATTTTTCCAAACTTTTTTCCATCCATTCAGATAAATGGAACAACTGTGGTAAATGTTTCCAATGTTAAGTCGCCTTGCGTTCTTGTGATGAGACCCCCAGCTGTGCAGTCCCGTAATACAGTGCTGGGTCCCGTCCGGTCAGTATTGCATAGGATGTTTGCATCTTGGTTTCTTTGAAGAAGCTTAGTGGATTCCGTTCTTGTTTTTCTTTTCTGGCTCTGCCGCAGGACTTGCGAGGTCTGTTCCCCAACCACGGACGGAACCTGAGCCCCAGCAGTGAAAGTGCGGACCCCCAAACAGGGGTTTGAGGTCAGGTAGCCACGTGAAATGGTGGGAAGGTGCTTCCTCTTTCTCTTCCCGGGAAGCGTTCTCAGCGGGTTGGGACGAGCCCTCTCTGGAGGTGCAGTCGGCTTCTCCAGGGACGTTCTTTGCTACCAGGGTGTGTGTCGGAGGAGGAGAATTTTTACCAGTGACTTGATTTGTGTTGACAGGATTATTCAGCTTTTCTAGTTCTTCTGGAGTCATATTTTTAAGCTTTTTTCCAGGAATCATCGTGTGGTTCAGGCCTTCACCTCTGTTGACTTGAGCTGACCGCAGCATCTGTGCCGAGTCTCACGCTTGTTTGCGTCTCCGGGGGCTGGCTGAGCCGACAGGCGCGCCTCTGCCTCGTGGATCCTCTCCAGGGGGTCCAGCTTCCCTTTTCTCTTTCCTTAATTTTTTTTCCCTATTTGTTTACTTTCTTATATTTTCTTGGGGTTGCTTTCCTGTGACTTCTGGACGTTTTTAAAGATGGGTGTTTAGCTCAGTAATCCCACCTGTCTTCTAATATCCATCCTGTAAGAACCTACATTCCCCTTAAGTTCTGGTAATTATTTTATGGTTTGGAAGTCGCTTAGTCCTGCCTGACTCTTTGTGACCTCTTGGACTGCACAGTCCATGGACTTCTCCAGGCCAGAATACTGGAGTAGCCTTTCCCTTCTCCAGGGGATCTTCCCCACCCAGGGATCAAATCCAGGTCTCTCGCATTGCAGGTGGATTCTTTACCAGCTGAGCCATCAGGGATGCCCGTTTTATTGTTCAAAATATTTTCTGATTTCCATTATTCTTAGTCACATGGGTATATAGAAGCATATTGCCTAAGTTACAAGCATATGAGAAGTCTTCTAGTTACACACTGACTTGTGGTTTGTGCCGAGGTCTGAGGGCACGCCGTGAGTCCCACCCTGAGTGCTGAGGCGCGCTGTGTGCTCGGTAGATGTGCATGTGAAGTAATGAGCTGGAGTCTCTGGTTCTCAGACGGTTTTCTACATGTGTTTCAGCTCCAGTTGCTCCATCAAAATGTGTGTCTGCCTGCATTTGTGTTTGCTCTGTCAGCTGGTGAAGAGTGCAGTGGAGTACACTGTATGCTTATGTGGTTATATGCAGCATGCCAAAGATTATATACAACCATGGTCCTATTTTGATTATAAATTTATCTCAAAGTTGTTCCAACTTTTGACTTACGTATTTTGAGACTGTTAGGAAGTAACAAGATTTATACTTGCTACTTATCTCCCTGCTGTTTTATCTAATGGAAGTTTTTCCATTCAGATCAGTTCAGTTCAGTCACTCAGTCGTGTCCGACTCTTTGTGACCCCATGGACTGCAGCCCGCCAGGCCTCCCTGTCCATCACCAACTCCCGGAGTTCACCCAGACTCACGTCCATCAAGTCAGTTATGCCATCCAGCTATCTCATCCTCTGGCGTCCCCTTCTCCTCCTGCCCCCAATCCCTCCCAGCATCGGGGTCTTTTCCAATGAGTCAACTCTTCTCATGAGGTGGCCAAAGTACTGGAGTTTCAGCTTCAGCATCATTCCTTCCAAAGAAATCCCAGGGCTGATCTCCTTCAGAATGGACTGGTTGGACCTCCTTGCAGTCCAAGGGACTCTCAAGAGTCTTCTTCAACACCACAGTTCAAAACCATCAATTCTTCGGCGCTCAGCCTTCTTCACAGTCCAACTCTCACATCCATACATGACCACAGGAAAAACCATAGCCTTGACTAGATGAATCTTTGTTGGCAATGTCTCTGCT
>NW_011476134.1:7298-10835 GCF_000754665.1 Bison bison bison | reverse complement strand
AGGCAGATCAGGTGGTCTGGTATTCCCATCTCTTTCAGAATTTTCCACAGTTGATTGTGATCCACACAGTCAAAGGCTTTGGCATAGTCAATAAAGCAGAAATAGATGTTTTTCTGGAACTCTCTTGCTTTTCCCATGATCCAGCGGATGTTGGCAATTTGATCTCTGGTTCCTCTGCCTTTTCTAAAACCAGCTTGAACATCAAGTTTTTCCATTAAATGTTATTATTTAAGGGAAATACAAACATATGTAATAGTTTTCATTATTTTAGTACTTTTTCTATCCATTTGCTGCTTTAACTTTTTCGTTCATCTTCCTTGCGATGTGGTTGGTGTCTGTCCGGTGCGTGTCTGTCCGGCGTGCAGCAGCGACGCAGTGTGCATTCACTCCTGCAGACTCTCCCGTATGGGTTGTCACGGAGCATTTGGCGGACCTCCCTGCACCGCACAGCAGACGTCCATGTTGACCGCTTCACATATAGCAGTGTGTGTGTGTTAAGCCCAAACTCCTAGCTTTTCCCTCCTCTGCCTGCCTCTCCCCTTTGGGAACCATGAGTCTGTTTCCTGAGTTGGTTTCTGTTTCGTGAATCAGTTGACTTGTGTCAGTTTTTGGATCCCACGTGTAAGTGGCACCTTATGATATCTGTCTAACTTCGCTTAATGTGATGATCTCTAGGTCAGTCCACGCTGCTGCCAATGGCATTATTATGAAACGTGTGCGTATGTGTGTGTGTGTGTGTACACAAACACCCCCACGGTGCCTTCATCCACTCCTGTCAGTGGACACTCAGCTGCTTCCATTCTTGGCTGTTTTGAGCGGTGCTGATATGAACGCTGGGCTGCGTGTACCCTCTTGAATGTTTCCTCCAGATAAGTGGGCTCGCTAGGTTGGTTGTATGGTAACTGAAACCCCCACGCTGCTCTCCCCGGTGGCTGCACCAGTGCGCACTCCCAGCAGCAGCGCCAGGAGCCCCTCTTGTGCACACCCTCTGCAGCCTTTGCTATCTGTGGTCTTTTGGACGGCCCTTCTGACGGGTGTGAGGAGCCACCACTGCGGCTCCGACTTGCTTTTCTCTGTTGTACCGTCTTTGTGGGAACCGTGTGCGTCAGCGAGTAATCACGGCCACAGGTCTTGCTGCTGCTGCCCAGCCTCTTGCTTCTCCTTTCGTCCTCTCTGAGCCTTAATTTAAGGTGTGTGTCTTAGAAGCAGCATCGAGATAAAGTGTGTTTTCTGTCTAGTCTGAAACCTTCAACTCTAACGTGAGTCCACTTACGTTTCACCTACGCACTGAAATGCCTGGGTTTCAATCTTCCTTCGTTAGGCTTCTTGCTCTTCCCCTGGCCCGCTCCCTCCCTTCGTCACCTCCCTTTACACGTTTGGAAGCAACACACCTGCTCTTTTTGTTGGGACAGATGTTTAAGGCACATTTACCCTTCATTTAGCAGAGCGTCCCTTTAGTCCACACGCGAAGCTGCTTTTGGGATGCTGCTCCGCCCGCGCCTCCGCCTTGCTCTCTTGCTCACCCATCCTGAGCACGGCGCAGCGCTCCGGAAGTGGGCTGCCCTGCCCGCCTGCGCACTCAGCCTCTTCTTTACTCAGCATCCTGCCTCCTTGAGGTCTCAAGTCGAGACCCGAGTGGGCTTTGTTTCGTTCTCTCATTTCTGTCTGAAGCACATCCCTGAATCTCCTCCAGTGATGCTTTCCGGAAGTCAAGCTGCTCGTCTGCAAATGACACGTCCCGCGGTCCGTGGCGACATTCCCGCTGCAGAGTCCCGGGAGAACGGGGTTCCCCTTCAGGGCCTTGGGGTGCCTCCCCACTGCCTCCGCCTTCTGCTGACTGACTGGGGAAGTTGCTCTGGTGAAAGGTGGCCTTCCCTTCCCTTCGGGAGGCTTCTCAAACATCCCTGCTTTTCTTCAGTGCTCTGCAGCCTCCGTACTGAGTGATGCGGCATGGCTTCCTTCTCCTTCACCCTCCTCGGGTCTGCTGGTGATCAGTCTGCACTGTCCTCGAGTCCTGGCAACTCTGCATCTCCTCTCGCGTCTCCTTCCGGGGTCCTCAGACACATGTGTGCTCCTGGTGTCAGATCCAGTGAGTCGCCGCTAGGTCCGGCGTCATGCAGCATTCACTGCGCTTTCTCCTAAGAGGCGCCAGCTGCAGTCTGCGCTCAGGCCTGGCCCGAGTGCGCCACTGTGCGTGGCATCATTCCTGTCACAGGCCTGTCTCGTTTTCCCGGCACGTTCGTTGGAAGGGCTCTGCCCTTTCCACGCGGAATGGTCTTGGCACCCTTGTTGAAAATCATGGGACTGTGCATGAGGGTGTATTTCTGGATTGATAGGTAATTTCCTAGAGACCAGTACGGGACCCACCACACATGCACAGACGTCATGGTGCTTGGAGCCACTGACGAGTTCCGTTACTCGGGGCAGGACGGGCCCAGTGCTCCTGGCGTCTCTCCGATGGGAAGTTTGTTGGCTGCTATCTCTTCCACGTGCCCTAAAGCCAGAGGACAAAAGACGTATTTGAGCTACTGTTTTCTCAAATTATTTATGTGTGAAAGTGGTTCACCAACCACTCCCAACTAAATGGAGAGTTAGGGTCCACGGTCGGGTATTAACCTTCTTGTTATGTACAATTTCTCGTAAAGAATTAGATCTGTGACGTCTAGGCCTGCGCTTTCCCTCGTCTTTGCAACAGGCGTCCTAAGCCAGGCACGTCCTCTCTCTCTCCGTGACCCTCTGCCGTGTGTTGACAGGTTGTGGCGTTTCTCTCACCCAGTCTGTGTGGACGGAGCCACACGCCCTCTGAACAACAACGGCTCTGGCGTGCATGTTCCAGTGTTTCTTCTGTTGGAGAGCCCAGCAGAGCTGCAGCTCCTCCCGCGCCAGCCCTGAGCTGAGCCAGGAGTGCCCCGCGATGGTGAAGATGACCAAGTCTAAAACTTTCCAAGCGTATCTGCCCAACTGCCACCGAACCTACAGCTGTGTCCACTGCAGGGCCCACCTGGCCAATCACGACGAGCTGATCTCCAAGGCAAGTGTCTGCTCACGAAATCAGGGGCCTATGAGGAGAGGAATATGGACTCTCCCAGGTGTGCTGACCTTGAATGTCTGCAGCCTCGTGGGCGGCACTGTGGGAAGTCGTGTGTGAGTGTGTGCGGCGTGAGTGTGTGCGGCTGCGCTGTGGGCTTGGCTGTGGCACTGCCCAGTGGCGGGTCCAGGGGGCTGGTGGCTGGGTTTGCACACACACCGTCCACCTGTGCAAACCGAGGCCTGGGCTGCGGGCCGCTTGGCTTCCAGGGCCAGGAGCTTGTTCCTGGGTGATAGGCAAGAACCAAAAGAAGGTTCTGATCCATTTCGTTTCTGGTTACTTTTGAGGCCTGTCGTCCCACTTGGTCCCTTGAGCCTGGCAACTGGGGTGACAAGTCCCCGTCCAGTGCCCCCTCCAGGTCCTGTGGCCATGCAGTTGGGATTGGCTGGAGGGTGGAGACACACAGATGCCCTCTTCTGCCTCCTTGGCCGTCCTGGAATGAGTGAGGG
>NW_011476134.1:2920-6532 GCF_000754665.1 Bison bison bison | reverse complement strand
GACATCTACTGCGAGAACTGCAAGACCACGCTCGGGTGGAAATATGTGAGTCCCCGGGGTCCGCGTGACCTTGGAGATAGCGGGCCGCAAACAGGATGGGTGCCAACCATCAAGGCGGGGCCACAGGCCAGGGGGGCGGGGAGGCTGCGCCTGCCTCGCAGGTGATCATTGGCTGGGCACGGGCAGAGGCCTGTGGACGTGACCCTGCGGTCATGCTCACAGCCGTTTCATCTGGGTGCTCAGCCCCCACCCCAGGACCCTCCTGGGCCCATCGTGGGAGGGCGGGGAAGTGCCCCGCCCCACCCCCCGCTCCTTTCCACCACTTGTGACCCCGAGCCCCAGGAAGGAGGCTCCTGCTCACCATCCCTTCTGAACTGCCCTGCTGAGCCCATGCTCAGCCGCACAGCTGACACTGTAGCTCCCGCCAACGCCTGACCCCTGGCACAGCGGCCCCTCCTCGGCCCCGGGCTGCACGGCGTGGGCCATGTCTGGGAGACGTGACCCTGTCTTTCCTTTCTTCGCTGCATGCAGAAGTTGAAAAATGAAACGGATTCTATTCTGAAACCTCTCTCTCTCTTCAAGGAGCACGCCTTTGAAAGCAGTCAGAAGTATAAAGAAGGAAAATTTATCATCGAGCTCGCTCACATGATCAAAGACAATGGCTGGGAGTAAAGTGGACTTCCTGTTCTCCCTTGAACGTGACTGAGACGGTCAACGTCAAGGAGCTGGGGCGTGTCCGAGGGCAGGCGACCCCCCTGGCCAGCCCCCTGGGTGAGGCAGCCCCCCAAGCTGTGTCCTCTTCACGCACATGGTTGTTTCTGAAATGTTTCAATGAGCTGTTTCTAACTTCTCAAGATCCAGAGAAAGACTTGAGTGATGACTTGTCCATCTAGTCCGTACCTTTTGTAAGCAATGCTTTTAAGGTAGAATTTGGCTGTGTTCTGTCGTTTTGATGGAAAACCAAACAGTGCCATGGATCCCAGGGCGGCCTTTGGAGGGCCCGCCCTGCTTGTGTCTGGAGTGAAAGGAGGGGGTCACCTCCCCCTGCCTCTTGGGCCCACACTGGCGGTTCCGTGCGCAGACCGCCAAGGCCAGTCCTCTGCCCGGAATCTCCCTGAAGGCTGTGCGTCTCTGCACCCAGCGTGCTCTCTAGCCTGTTCAAGAGCAGAAGGCGCCACGGGTAACACTTTAATGAGCTAGAAAGAGAAACGTGTCTAATGGAACACCCTGTTCACTGAAGCCAGCAGCTTCTTTATCTAGAAGGCAGGTGAGCAAGTGGTCCACAGACACGGCCCAGGCCTGTGCACAGGCCCTGAGCGGCTGGCCGCAGAGTTTGAGCTGATCACACTGGACCGAGGGAAAGCGGACTTCTTTTTCTACTCTGATGTACTTGAAGAAAAAGAATTATTTTTCCTATATTTGAAAGACGCCAAAACAGGATAAACTTCCAAATTAAGATCTGCCACTGTTTTCACGTTTTCCACAGAAGGTTCCAGCTGCAAGACAGGTGTAAACTCCGGTTGTTCAGGGGCCCCAGCCTGCCCTGCTTCTGCTCGAGTTCCCATGCACTGGGCCTTTGCAGGGCTGGGCTGCATGTGGCTTCTGGCCAGTCTGCGGAGAGTGGAGGCCAAAAGGCCCTCTGGCCGGTGAGCCCGGCCTGCCCCTCGACGCGTCCGAGGCCTTCAGCATGCTCGCTGGGCCCTGAGACACCCAGGACCCTGGCTCCACAATCCCAATCCCACGGCCACAAACTGGAGACAGGGGGCTCTCCCCTGAGCCAGAGCCCCGGCTGGTGCTCCAGGATCAGGTGAGCTTCCGATGGGCACCCTCTGACCCACAGCCTGGACCACCCCCGGGTACTGGGTCATCCACGAGGGTGCCCAGCAGGCCGCCTCCCAGCACGGGCGCCTGCCCTGAGGGCTGAGTCCAAACCCCTGAGAGCCAGCCTGAGCCGGGGTCCCTCCCAAAGCCTCAGCCGGCGGCCAGACGCTTCTCCAGCAGATGCTTCTGGACGCTGAGGAGCCTCCTGTGGCTCCCGTGTCCACTGCACTCACACGTGGCCCGTGTGTTCTGGGCCATCTCTGGGGGCGCGGCAGCCTTCTTCCCCGTGGTGCGGGACGGCTTTGAAGCTGACACCAACCAAGGCTCTCAGCCGCTTTCCTTGTGGGTCTTCTGCAAAACCCGAGCTCCTTTCGAAACCAAACAAACTGACCGTGAGTGGCTTCAAGGACAAATGCTCCTGAGGCCACAGCCAGACGTGTGGGTCAAGTGCTGGACGTCCCCTTTAAGTTCCTACAAGGCTAGCTATTACCCCGTGACTTTTATTTAAATTATTTAAGATACTTTTTTCCTTGGGAAGAGTGGGCGGTGACACCAGGATTATAAATGTGTTTAAGTCCACCACGTAGTGTCCTTTGCACGTTTACTTTAGAAACGTGGTTTAGCTCTGGCTATTTTATACCTACGTATATATATAAGTATATATATATAGTATTTTTATACCTAAATGCTTACTCTTGATGGCATCTGTCAGCTAACAGGAGGAATCAGAAATGGGAACTGTTTCATAAGTCCTTTACTTTACCTGATGCCCTCAGCAGGGACTTACACAATCTAAATGTTTTAACATCTAGGAAAGTACAATTGCAGCTCAGATGTAAACGCTCCCTCGTCAGAGGCTCTGGGCGGGCCAGGCCTGTCCCCTCTGTGGAGCTGTGGGTCTGCAGCCCGGGGTGGCTGGCCTTCCGTCAGGGCAGGTGGCCCCGGCCGCTGGATGGATGGACGGACAGACAGAAGCCCAGGCCAGCCCACAGGTGTGCTCCCCAAGCAGGACCGCCCGTGTCCGGCCCTCCATGCTCTGTCTGTGTGAGCTTCCAAAATAAAGCTTGCAATGTTCGCTGCCTCCTGGTCAGCAGCATCGATGGTCTGGTGGTCTGGCAAGGCAGTGAGGGGCCCGCGGCGGCTTCCCTCCTCAAGAGCTGATGCGGGCGGGGTGCCCCGTTCCAGGAGCCTCAGGCGAGCGCCCCGCACACCTCCTACCCGTGACCCCGGCTCCTAAGGACTGAGTGAGCTGCCCAGCAGTTCCCAGCTGAGGAGGAGCTGGCGCCCGGTCCTGAAGACACGGGGGAGGGCGGCCTGGCCACAGGCGTGGGGCTGGACAGTCCCTGTGGAGCCCAGGTCCCGCGGACAGTCGCAGGCCTCAGAGGAGTCCCAGTGGGCCTCCAGCGGGGGAGGCGCCACCATGCGTGTGGACCTGTGGGCCTGGGCCCAGCAGCAGAGATGGGAAGAGCCACAGTACCTTCTGGAAGCGAGAGCCGGCTGCATTCGCTGCCGTGAGGCTTCGGGTGAGGAGAGACGGGACAGAAGTGGGCACGGAGCCTGGCGGGGGGCAGCCGTGCTGACCCGGCAGCTCAGGGCTGAGAGTGGGCGAGGGCTGCAGGGAGGCTGTGAGCCTCCCAGCGAGAGCAGACGTGGTCCTGGGAGGTGGCTGTCCTGAGCGTCTGTGGTGCTTCTGGAAGCCGAGGGCCATGTCCAGGGGGAGGGCTGCAGGGGGCGACGTGGGAAGGACGGGCTCTGCGGCTCCTCAGCTGGGAGAGGACCCCCTGCGCAGTG
>NW_011476134.1:0-1267 GCF_000754665.1 Bison bison bison | reverse complement strand
GGTCTAAGGGTCACCCCCGCAACCTGCGCACAGACCGGACAAGGGGGCACAGGCCTGGCCTGGGGGAGGCGGCCACCCACCCCCAACACAGACCCTGCCCAGAGCCTTACCGCCCGAAGATGGTGTGCTTCTTGTCCAGGTAAGCGCAGGAGCGGAAGGTGATGAAGCTGGGGAAGGACGGGGTGGTCAGGGAGAGCCCATGCCTCCCTACCCGCCTGCCTCAGTGCCCCCAGGCCAAGCTCCCACACGGGCCAGTGCACTGTCCACAGTCTCAGCTGGGACAGACACACGGACACGGCAGAGAGGCTGACCCCTCAGGGTTGCACCCACAGCCTACAGGAGGAAAACACACGACCCCAGGGACAGACGTCCCAGGAACACACAAACTCCGAAACCTCGCCTGGAAAAGCAGGCCCGGGAGCCGGATCAGGTGACAACGCTGCTCACCGGCCCCGCACAGCCCAGCCGGAGGGACCCGAGTCCACCCACCCCTCAAGCTGAGAACACAAGTGTCCACAAAGCCTTGACTCTCTCAGGTAAGGGCCCGGATAGACGCCACTCGGCAACTGCGCCCCCCGTGACCTAGATGGACCCAGTAGTTTCCTCTACGTGAGCGACCACCACCCCAGAATGAGGGAAGAGAAGCTCCATTTCCAAGCTGTCCCAAACCACAAAACCCTCCAGGAGCAGCTGTCCGCAGGAAGGCAGGGCACCCGTGGGCAGGAACTGTGAAGTCACATTAAAAAGATACAAGACGTCCTTGGAAAGCCGAGGCACGTCCCCACCTGGAGGCTCTCACGCTGCCTGATTCTCTACAACACGCCACACGGCTCCGACTGGAATCACGTCCACGCCGGAGGATAAGCAACTCAGCAAAGCAGACAGGAAACAGCACGGGGACCGCCCTCGGGGAGTGCAGCAGGCCCCACAGACGCTGGCGCCGAGGGTGGCCCGAAGGCCCTCCTCGTGGTCGGCGGGAGGTCCCTCTTCTGTGGGCCGCTCCCCAGGGGCCCCGCTGAGGTAGGTCCAGGGAAAACCACTGGGACAAGTCCCCCGGGTTTGGTCGCCACCCTTCCTTCTGGCCTGAGACCCTGAGTTCTGCACACTCTTCTACGTTTAGACGAGAATAACCAAACCCGTCCACTGGATGAGGCCTGGCCTGCTCCACTGGTGCCTAAGACGGCCAGGGGCCAACAAGCCATGCCAGGCCGATGGGCATCCTCACCATCGGGCAGCAGCAAGGCCCTGTTCACCCACGGAGGGGCGG
>NW_011476133.1:21180-23471 GCF_000754665.1 Bison bison bison | reverse complement strand
CCCAGAGCGCGGTCACCGAGGAGCCTGGTCTCTGTGGCCAGCCTGCCCTGCCTAGGCCCCGCCGGCCCCAGGCCCCCACGGGAGCACCAGGAGGGCAGGGCTCACCTGGGGTTGATGCCTGGCACCTTCTCGGTGTTGGAGGTCCCTGCTCGGTTCTTGAAGGCATCCCTCTCCACCCTCTTGCCCCTGCGTGACGGGGCCGAATCCGAGATGGTGTAGCCTCGGGGCCGCAGCCCGCTGGGGGAGCGGGGACAGCTGGAAGGCAAGGGGCCCTCTGGCTGGGCAGGGCCCCGACCCCGGCGTTCCTCACCCGGGGCTGACCAGGCGGCACCTTCCCCGTCCAGGATCCCTGACTGCGACCGGGCCTTGGCCTCGGGGCTCAGCCGGCCGACCTCAGCCTTGTCCCCGGGGTCCCCCAGGATGTCCTGCAGGGTCTGCAGTTCAGGCGACGAGCTGGACTTGCTCAGGGGCTGAGAGGGCTGGAAGGCGAGGTCCACGGAGGCCCGGGAGCCCTCCGAGGAGACCGCCCGCTCGATGGGGATGCCCCCAGGAGGCAACTCCTCGGCATGGAATGACTTCTCCTCCTGGCTGGAGGTGGAAGATGACTGGGAAGAATGGATCCAAAAGAAACGCTCACCAGGAGGCACCGCAGAGCCCACCCAGGTTTACCTGGAGAAATAAGGCCCCACCCATCCCCAGCCAGGGCCTCAGAGCGGCCAGCACGGAGCTAGAGGTTCCCCTTTCCCGAAAGCACTTCCCGTGCCCTTCGCTCAGCAGTGGAGCCAAGGCCCCAGGCTACAGGATGCTGGCATGGAGGGGCTAAAAGCCCGGGCGGACCACTGCGGGGGACCTCAGGCTGCCCCACAACAGGGACACGCACAGGGATGGGAGAGCAGCGGAAGTACAAAGCAAACCAGCCTACGGTGGCTCAGCCCCGCCGTACCCCCAGCAGGGGGTGATAGCACCCACAGGCCCCTCAGGTGGCTCCCCCGCCTGCACTCACCCTGCTGAAAGCGTCGCTGCGCCCACAGCGCCCGTCGGAGCCCAGTGTCGCCTCAAAATCTTCCAACTCGGGAGGCTCTGCAGACAAACCAGCCTCACCTGGACCTCCCTCCTCCAGGACCACCGCAGAATCTGGAAGGACACAGATGTGCTGCTGGGTGCGGCCCGTCCAGGACTCACATGGCCTCTGGGCACCGGGTTTCCCCATGAGAGGGCACAGCGGCTCCCCAGCAGGGCCTGGCCCAAGGCTCTCCTCCCGGGGGCTCTGAGCCACCCCCTCCCATCGAGCCGGCTGGAGAGGGACATTGAGTGCCCTGACACAGGGGTCTGTCTCTTCATGGACTCCCAGGGGTCAAGATGGGGGGCACCTGGCCCCTTGGAGTGCCCACCTGAGCATTCCAGCATCCACAGAAGCTGCCCCAGTAGCTCCCCCGGGGAGCTCCCCCAGCAAGGCGGGTGGGCAAGGGCAGACAGGACCCCTGTGCAGAAGCCCCTGCCTGAGTCAGGCCCCGGCCCAGAGGAGGGGCCTCGACCAGCCCTCAGGAGCCAGGAGAATTCTGAGCTCCTCCCTGCCAGGCCCAAGGGAGAGACCAGTGAGGGACCCCGTGTGCACACGGGCTCTGAAGTGTCCTGAAGGGTGGAGGCTCGCCTGCTGAGTCCATACCGACCCAGAGCCGGGCAGCTAAGGAGGGAGCATGACCCCAAAGCCAGGTTTCCTGTGCCAGCACTAGGGCGAGGGGCTGAGGAGAAGCGACTGAGTCAGCGCAGCCCCGCACTGCGCAGTGCGTCAGCCGCCTCGAGAAGCCCTGCCGTGCCCGCCCCGAGCCAGTCCTACCCATGTGGGGGACTGGGGCAGTTGGAGCACCTGGCCAGCCACACCCTCCGGCCAGGGCCTGGGAGCAACGGGCTGGAAGCCAGCCTGCGGGGCCCTCGGGCAGCCCGTGTGTACGGCAGACACACCCCATTTGTGGGCTCACAAGGCCCGTCAGCACCAGAGCCAGGGCAGTGCAGCTCTGTCCTCTGCCGGTCTCTGGGGTGCAGTCATCCAGGTCACCCCCTCAAGCTGAAGACAGGGCTGGGAGAGCCCGACAGGCTTGGGAACAGAACTCAGGCACAGAGGGCACAAGGCAGTGGGGGTTCCCGCTGACAAAGCACAGGCATCCTGCACCGACGTCCTCGTGCGAGTCGGGGATGGCTCCCTGAGGCGACGAGAGGCTCAGACGGGGTCAGGGAGGGGTGAGCGGAGGAGGGACGATGACACAGCATCTACAAGGCAGAGCGGGGCTCTG
>NW_011476133.1:20894-21080 GCF_000754665.1 Bison bison bison | reverse complement strand
GCGGGGCTCTGCAGCAAACACTGCTTTCCTTAAAGAGCGTACGAATACCTGCCCAGGAAATGCTCCTGTGCAGCTTTCCTTGGCACCTGGACTGGCACAGGGAGGAGAAAGAGGCCACTGCAAGGGAAACCGTGAGCGGCCCGTCAGCAGGAGGAAGGCCACGCACAGCCGAGCAGAGAGGACAGG
>NW_011476133.1:12206-19178 GCF_000754665.1 Bison bison bison | reverse complement strand
AGGGCAGCAGGCAGGGGCCCAGAACCTGCGGCTCAGACCATGGCTCATTTAAATGACAGCAGAGAAAGCCCCAGGGGTTGGCTGGGCTGATGGCTCACAGCTGCGCAGAAGCAGCGCCCCCTCCTCGCCTGGTGGGGAGGGCTTGCAGACAGCACAAGTTCCTCAGAGCCCGGGCCAGGTCTGAACAGACTGCCCTGCCCCGCAGCTCACGGGCCTTTCTTGGCCTTGCAAGGCCCTGGGGGGGGGGAGGCGGGGCAGGGCCGGGGGCTCACCGGACATGGAGCGGACCCGGTCCCGGGCTCCGTGGTACACCTGCTGCCCAGCTTGGGACTCCAGCTTGGCGGGTGCCTCCTTTGTCTGTCTCACATGCATGCTGGGGTCAGAGCTGAGGACAGAGGGTCCCCAGAGTGTGACTGAGGTAGTTCATGGGCTCAGGTGATCTGACACTCTCATGCAGGTGTGGGCTCAGGATAGAGACCACAGAGAGGCAGAAAGCAGTGGTCACCTCAACTCCGGGCCACCCTGCAGCTCTCCAGAGTCCAGGCCTAGCAGTGACCGGGTCCCGGTCCCCACGCTTGTCGTCACGGTGACAAGCTTGTTCCCAACCAGCCAGGTTTTGGTCCTGCCACCAGCCAGGAGGAACTCTCCCACGGGGGACCTGAAAGCACAGAGTCAGTCAACACCTCACTGGGTGGGAGCCCTGGACGGACAAGGCGCCCCCATATCACTCCTGCGGCTGCTCAGACCGGATGCAGTCACAGAAGAGCACAGCCCTGCCCTGTCCCGGAGCCGACTCGCACCTCTTGGGGACCGCCGTGAAGTTGGAGAACACATATCTGGCCATCATGTCCAGACACGTCTCTGTGAGCTCCAGGTGGAGGTTTTTCAAGTTGTCGTCGGCCTGGGCCATCGAGTTCTCGTCTGCAGACCCCAAGCTGGCACTCGTGAGAGAGGTCTGGATCCTGCTGGAAGAGGATCCATGGCAAGGTCAGGTGCCGGCAGGGGCCTAGCCGTCTACCACCGGGGCCAAAGCTCAAGGCATGCAGGTGCGGAGAGGGCCGCGCTCAGAAAGACCCCGCAGGGCACATGGCCCATAGAACCACAGCTTGGCAAAGAGTGGACACACCGCCCTGGGGGGCGGGCAGACAGGGGCTCATGGAGAGACCCAGGCCGGCTCGTCAGAGCAGAGTCCTCGGAGACGGGGAGAGAGGCTGGCCCCTCACCGAAGCACAGGAGAATTAGGTGACCCCTTTGTGGCAGAACAGTGGAGTCATGCAGAGACGTGGAGACCACAGGACACAGACAGATTGCATTCTGCCCCCGGGCCCTCCCATGGAGGATGGGCAGGGTCTGGGTCCTGTGTAAGGCACTGCATTCACCCCCACACTTGGCCGCCGAACCCCGCCCCGTGACCAGGAGGAGGGGTGTGTGCAGGTCTCACTCCAATACAAATTTCACGCCCCCGTGGCTGAGTTTTGCTTATGGTAAGTAAGTTATTGAAAACAGCTGAGAGGGGAGCCTCCCTGACGACTACCCAGCCCCGATTCCCATCCAGGTCAAACCCCACTCAGGGAAGCCAGGCTCAGGCTGGGGCCTGAGCCAGGCATCAGTGAGGGGCTGGGTCCCTGAGCTGTGGGATGCTGAGGCCTAAGGGGCCTTCCACGTGAGAAGACGGTGTAGCCTGGCCCATGGGCATGAAGCAGTGAACCCCACCCCTCAAGAGCTCCAAGACACAGCAGGGGAAGTGACGAGGCCGCACCCCTGGGGAGGTCAGGCCTTCCATGCCCAGCCCCTTGCAGGCTGGCCCCTGGCCCACTGTCCTACACAGAAGCCCCCGTTCCCTCTCACCTGCCACAGAAAGCAGACCTTTCCCAGAGGAAAAACTCAAGAAGAAAGCCCACTCAAGAGAACGTGAGAGAAAAGCCAAACCCTGGAGAGTGTGTCCTCAGGTGACCGGCATGGGTGTGGCTTTAGTTTGCAAAAGCCCCCTGACCTCCGGGACAGGCCTGTGGGCCCTGCCACTGGACACCAGCTGCCTCACAAGGGTCACCCCGCTTCGGGCCCCCAGGCCGGCCTCTGAGGATGCCGTGCAGCTAGCCCACGCTCGTCCGAGGCCGGGCGACAGAATGCAACCTTTCCAGCCCTCTCCACCAGGCTTCCCACCGCAGAGCCCCGGCCACACGGCCCAAGGGCTGCCAGGCGGGCTCTCCTCAACTCTGGCTGGGGAGGGCATGGGCAGGTGACGAGGTCATGCAAGCAGCCCCATGCACAACCACCCAGGTGCTCCCGCCTGGCAGCGCCACTCACGGGCCCAGCTCCAGGGTCCGAGCCCCCCGCCCGACAGAGCCCACTACCTGCGGACCACATGTTCAGACACACTGATGCTGCGGCACCGGAAGGCATCGGCTGCAGAGCTCTCCTTGAGTTCTTTCACGGGTGGAGAGTTATTCAAGCCTTGTTTGGGGGGTCTGGCTATCCTCAAACTACCAGGTGAGGAAGGAAGGCCCAAGCCCCAGAGAGCCCAGCTCCCGGCAGGGAGGACAAGCCATTGGAGGGATGAGGAGGAAAGGTCACAGGCCACAGGGTCAGGATGGAGAGCCCGCGGGTGAGATGAACAAAAAACCATGCCAGAGGCCAGTTAGCAGGGGGAGAAACAGAAAACAAAAACGCATGAAAATACATCGTGTAAACATGACGGCGAAAAAGTAAGGTTTCACGCATGATACTAAAACAAAGAACATTGGTGCAAATTAAACATGTGTGGATCGCACCGCACGGCAGATTCCAGGCTGTGCTGACCAGGTGTCCCGCCCCCCTGCTCGGGACCAGCTGCTGGGGCCCTGAGGGGCACAGCTCCAGAAAAGGCCAGTTCTAACTCCAGGCCCAGCCCCAGCCGTTGGGACCCTGAGAGAACAGCCTCTGACTCAGGTCACACTGACTTCTGGAAAATGCCGTATTCCCACCAGGGAGAGCCAGGAAAGCTGGACGGGAAGTGGGGCGGGACGGGGGGCAGCCGTTCAAATGGAATGCAAAACAAGAACACGAGGCCTAGCACGGCTCTTCTCAGATTTGGCGAAAGCAGCTGAGGTGAAGAGCGTGTCCCCGGTTGGCAGTGGGCTGGGAGAGAGCTTGGGGGAGCAGGCCACGGCGGTCTGAGGCTGGGCGTCTGTGGCCCTGGGCCCCCATCCAGGCCGAGTGTGGGCTTCTCAGGAGTCAACCTGGGCTCATTCAGTGGAGTCAGCCCCAAATCCAGATGCCCTAGAACTAGCTGGCACCCCAACCTCCAGCTCGGAGAGTCTGTGCTCGCCCACCATCCAGGCAGGACCAGTCAGGATCCAGCATGCAGTCTCAGCTACACTGAGGCCCCAGAGGGCGCAGGCCTCTCTAGCCTTCTAAGGCCGCCTGCCTCCTGAGCCCAGGACACCTGGCGCTCAGCACGGCTACAGGGGGCTCGCCCTCAGCCACAGCCCGTCTCCATTCCCTGGCCTGGGGCAGCCAGGCAGCCCCAGCCTCCTCATGATGCGGCCCTGCCGGCAGGCCTGCCCCGCCCACACAGGCCCCACACCTCTTGGGCCTCTCGTTGAGACTGGTGCTCCGCGCTCGGAAGCTGTCCTTCTCGGGGGTGTCATCGAAAGACAGGAGGACGTTGGAGCGCAGACCCTGGCAGAAAGGAGCGGAGCTGAGCCACATGCCAGGAGGTACCCACAGGCTTTCTCCCGCTGCCCCTGAGCCACCCAGGCACCCTGGGGTGAGCCACAGGCCCAGGACATGGGCAGCCACGAGTTGTGCCCCAGAGGTGCCCCCCTCCTCTCCCACTGGTCACCCTGCTCCAGCCGTAGACGGCCAACAGCCTCACTGGCTCACCTTGGTGATGTAAGGAACAAAGTCCTTCCGGAAGGGCAGGCGGCACCTGATGAACCACATGGCTATGACGTGATGGGCCAGGCACACGATGTACTGATTGAACCTGCCGAGAAGAAACGGAGGTGCTGGGCCCGGGGAGGGATCCAGGGAAACGTGCCAGGAGGGAGGGCAGCAGGTCAGAGGCGCCAAGACCAAGCAGGCCTTCTCTGCCCAGAGGCCTGGCCTCCGGTGAGCAGAGGCTTCCAGCTGGCCTGGGCCACACCGAGGAGGAGGAGGCCTGCAGGGACGTATGGCCAGCACTTACTTGGAGGGGTTGGTATACGGCAGGGAGATGGCAAACACACTGGCATACTGCTCTGCTGCGAAGTTCCTGTAGAGGTGAGGCAGTCTGGCCAGAGCTGCAACAAGGAGAGCCAGTGAGGGGCCCGACGGCTGGGCACACGTGCCCACGGCCATGACAGGGCTGGGAACCAGCGTCCCGTGCTGTGTGTCTAAAGCCAGCCTTGCTACTCTGACCCGAGGGCAGCAAAGGAGCGAAGGCGGCAGCCGCCCGAGCGTGACCTTGGGCCTTGGCTCCCACGGCTGCAAACGACAGTGCCCTGGCTCCGTGCAGACTTGCTTCATGACCTGTGAGCTACACATGCTTTCCATCTTTACAAACCGTTGCAAACAGAACGAATACGCAGTCACGCTGGCCCCAGGTGGCCTTTTACAGAACAAAGCCCTGCCTGGCTCCTGTTGTCCACATGCCCAAGGCCTGCTGAGGGCCAGATACCCAGGGACACTGGGAAGGAAGGGGCGAGCCAGGCACCCCGGGAAGGAAGGGGCGAGCCAGGCACCCCCAGCTCCTGGACACCCTAGCCTGAGAGGTGAGACGCCCTCCGAGCTGCGGCTGTGCTGAGGGGACAAAGGGAAGGCTGAGAGCTGGGCAAGCACAGGGCCCAGGGCCAGCCAACGGGCGGCTTCTGGCCACTGACCCTGAGAGGCCAGGAAGGAAAGCCCTCAAGCATGGTGGGTGGGGAGATGCAAAGGCCCTGAAGCAGCAGAGGGGCCCATGGGGCACAGCACACCTACCTGCAGCAAGGGGAGGTGAGAGTCGGCAATGGTTATTTCAGGCAAGGCGCAGCCCCAGACTCGAGAGCCCACCCCACTGACACCCATCCCAGCACACACGGGCGCAGCCACAGACACGTACTGGACAGGAACTCGAGGAGCGGGATGGCCATGCTGGCCGTGGCCGAGATGTGTGTGAGCTTCACAACCAGGACGGGCAGTGCCTTGAGGATGACGTCGGGCATCTCCACGCTGCACACGGCCAGGGCCACCACACACTGGCTGGCACAGCGGTAGATGAGGCCTTGCTCCAGGCAGTACACCATCTCCCGCTGTGGACAGCATGATGACTCGCACCAGGCCCACCACAGGCTGGCCCGCGCCCATGCCCCATCCAGAGAGCCCCTCTGGGGAGCCAGGGCCCGGTCTCTCCGCCTCCACCCCAGAGGGGAAAGCCAAGGGCCTTATCCCAGGTCTCAGGACCCCCAAGCGGCAGCACCACCAGCAGCTGAGCCCCCCAAGCCCAGTGGACAGCGAGGCCTCCCTGACACTTCCCCACGTGCCCCCAGCCCACTCCAGAGCCAGGACACGCTGGGCTCAACTCCCTGGCTCTCGAATCCCCAGCTGTCTGACACAGCGAGGCGGCTGGCCCACATCCACCCTGGCCAAGTCCCCGGGAGACAAGTGCTGGCTCAGGCCACAGCCTCGGGGCAAACCACCTGGGCCCTGGGTGCTTCTGAGACCTCCTGCAGCCAGCGCCCCCACCCGCAGTAACACTCTGGGCCTCATGCATCCTTGGGGAACCTTCAGCCCAGTATGGCCAGCTACCCCAGGAGTGCAGCCATGAAAACCAGGCTGGGCCACACAGGAGGAGCTGAGGCTCACGTTCCCCAGGAGTGCGAGTGTGCAGTGAGCCCCAAGCAGCGCTGACCAGGAGCGTGGGCTCAGGGCCCACACAGTCCTCGTCCAGCGGCTCGCCTTGCCCTTGCCCTGACCATCCAAACACTTCTGCTCCCTACTCAATAAGGGCAGGGTGACAAAGACAAGTCTTGGGAGCTTAAAGCATGAAATAATGGCTCCTTGCAGGCCTTGTACCCAGCAATGTGGACCTGAGGAGACAGGCTTTACCATGCGTGCTTGTTGCTCTTGATGACAGACGTGGAAGCAGAGAAGTGGGGGCCCTTGGCCTGGCCACCCTGCCTCTCCACACACGCCCAGGTTAGTCAAGAGGCTGAGCACCTACCCTAAAGCTGGAGCAAGGGCAAGCCAGGCAATGCTCCTTAAAAAGAAAACGGGGCTGCGTTGGGAGGCCACATTGGAGCACTGCATAAGCCCACACCCGGAGAGAACTCGGGAGCACCAGGGAGTCCAAACATCCGTGGTTCTAGGCTGCGTCAGTCCATGCCTGCGGTGGCCCCAGAGGGAAACAAAGCCAGCTACCCTCGCCCTGGCCCAGCACCAGGTTATAAGGAAGACAATGGGCCACTCTGGCTGAGGTCAGCATCCTGGAGACCAACTGTCCCTCTCCTGCCCGGTACCTGTCTAGTTTTGTCCAAGTAGTTATGGTAAGAGATCAGGGCTGTCAGCACGGGAACCACAGCGAGATGCAGGTCGGTTCTGGAGAAGCCTTCTGGAGTGCCTCGGAGCCGCTCCAGGGTCTTGGGACCTGAAAGCTAATAGCCACAGCCCAGATATGAAGCTCTGTTGGCAGAGAGGTCAGGCCAGGTGGCCGGGGACCCAGGCAGGCCCCTGAGAATGGAAGCCCAGCGGGAGGATGGGCCAAAGGCCTGGGACCCTCCTACTGCCCTTTCTAACCAGCAGTCTGCTTTCTCAGAGCAGCTAGGGAGATAGGAGACAGGATGCCCGTATCACAGAGCTCCTTGCAAGAGCGGGGAGGAGTCAGGACCCCGTCCGGGCCTGCGAGCTCAGCCCTTCACTGAGGCCCCTGATCCCCCACCGGCGAGCAGGGATGGGACTATGGGGTCCTGGAGGCCCCTCCTGCGCTCCAGCCAGGGATGAGTCTGAGGCAAACTTGTCTATGCTACATGTGGCCCC
>NW_011476133.1:8861-12010 GCF_000754665.1 Bison bison bison | reverse complement strand
CATGTGGCCCCGCCCACCTCCCAGGCTCAGTGGGCCAGGAGGAGGGCCAAAGTGGAAGGCGCACCATGGAGCAGAGGGCGGCGGACAGCTGGTCGACACTGCATGGGGAGGTGAAGATGAGGACCTTATAGCGCAGCGACTCGGGCAGTTTGCTGAGCACCAGCTTCAGCACCTTCCAGTCAGTCTCCTGCAGCAACGGGAGACAGGTCTCAGGGCTGAGCTCCATCTGGGCGGCAACAGGGCTCGGACCTGCTCTCCTGCATGACCTGGTCCTCTGTCCCTGCAGCTCGCACTTGGAGGGTCAGTCCTGGACCGTGGCCACTGCCTCCAGACGCCAGGTGGGCGGGAGGCCCAGCTACACCTCCAGGGCAGGCAACTTACCCACCCACCACCAGGCCGGCTCCCTCCTGCTGCTGCAATCTCCCGCCTTCCAAGACTGCCCTCACCCGCCCCTCACAGCCCACGACACAAAATGCCCCCAGCCCTCAGCACCGCCGGCTAGTCAGAGCCCCCCTGGAGGCACGCCCCACTAGTCAGAGCCCCCCTGGAGGCACGCCCCACTAGTCAGAGCCCCCCTGGAGGCACGCCCCACTAGTCAGAGCCCCTGGAGGCACACCCCACTAGTCAGGGCCCCTCTGGAGGCACGCCCCACCCCACAATCCAGCTGCTTGTCCACACCCTTCACTCTTGTACCACCACCACTCCCAGAGGCAGAAGGTCTCCTGGGCTCCACACCAGCTTCCAGCTTCCACTCACTGCCCATGGCAGGCGCTCAGCACCCCACTATGGAACCACTGAGGGCCCTCAGACGTGAGCACCCCCCACAGTCACCACAGGGAAGGGGCTGAGTGCCCGGGGCACCCAGAAAGCTCGGTCTGACCCAGTGCCGCTGGGAGCCCAGCCCCTCACCTGCTTCAGACACTGCAGCAGAACACGGAAGAGCAGGGAGTAGGGCAGGGACCCGAGGCGCACGGCAGGGCCCGCAGGCGCAGGGCCAGGGGACCCGGCGGGCGGGGACAGGGGGCCCCCGGCCTTCTTCTCGGAGCTCCTCTCTGTCTCCCTGTGGGAGCGAGCAGGAGATGCGCTGAGGCCAGAGCTCCCTCTCCAGCAGGCTAAGGATGGACACAGGCCCCGAGCTGCAACCGGGGCTGCCCACCGAGCCCTATGGAGCTGTCCCCTGCCCCAGGGCCGCCCCAGGGTGAGAGCAGCCAGCCGCCACCCCACCCCGGGCCCTGGACGTACAGGCAGTCACAGACGCAGTAGGGGCTGAACCTCACAAGCCCGTCTTTGCTGGGCAGGCCCAGGCGGTGCAGTGAGTCGGCCCGCAGCTGCAGCAGGAAGTCGAAGGCCTGCAGAGAGCGGGCGGCGCGGTCCGACAGAGCAGGACACGGCCGCCCAGCCACGCAGGCTCTCAGCAGGGGTGGCCACCCCAACGGCAAATCCGTCCCAATGTCACCCCACGGTGCTGGTGATCCCCACAAGAGCTGGGCAACATCGGTCTCTCACCCGGGGCAGTGGGGCAGGGAGCAGATGCCTGGCACCTGGCCAGGCAACAACACATGGCCTGGGGTACTGACAGCAGAGCTCTGCTCAGGACACCCTCGCCCCCAAACACAGAGAGACATCCCCTCAGGCAGACGCTCCATGAGGGACAGGGCTTCCATCCCAACGACCTCTGCTCACGCTGCCGCCAGCTCCCTAGGCGGAAGCTCAAGCCAGGGTGCCCCGCCCTGCCCTCCACCGCCAGGCTCTGGGGCACCAGGACCCCCTGGAAGTCAGGGCAATTCCCGCTCTCCACCCCCATCTCAGAACCCCATGTGACTGAGAGGCACACAGACCACAGGGCAAGGAAGCAGCAGCCTCGGCTGGTGCAGAGGAGGGACCGTCTGCTGCAGACCCCCCGGGGCCCCGCCACCCCCCCAGCCAGTGGTCACTGTGTCCGCCGAGCCGGCTGCAGCTGCTGGGCGCCCCAGGGCACACACCTGCAGACGGATGCTGCTGGCAATGGGCAGGGTGTAGCTGTGCTTGTAGTGGAGCTGAATGTGGCTGACCAGCGTCTCGTACACGCGTGTGGCATGGCTGGCAGGCAGGGCATACAGCTTGGTCTGCAGAGAGAATGCCGGTCACGGCGAGGGCAGGAGGCTGAGATGCAACCGGGGAGCCAGCACCGTGGTGTCCGGGGGAGTAGCCCAGCAGGCACTGAGGTAACTGGCCACATCTACCGCCCTTTAAAACGGACAAACCCTGCGAGCCACCAATGCCCCTCCGGGATTTCCTTCCACAGGTACTGCCTCTCATGCCCCCCTTGGTGAAGGCAAAACACCAGAGACAGTCACGTGTCTGTGTTGTCAGAGGGAATCAGATAAGAAATCGGCGAAACTGCCTGACGGCACAGCCACGTGCAGGAGGACCCACGTGCACTGACAGCACCTTCTCAACACCATGAGGCAAAGCGGGAGAAACTGGGGGTGGGGGGTCACCCCACACGGCAGGAGGTATGTGTGCCCCGTGCGAGCCCATGAAGGGGGCTGTCCCCTCGCGGTGGGGCAGTCATCCCCACCCCCTCCACAAGGTCAAGGAAATCTCCCTGAAAGGTGAGGCCTGGGGGGGTGGGCAGGCAGATGGCGCTCAGGGCTGCCAGCAGCCTGGTTTGGGGGAAGAGGTCAGGGGTTACGGGGCGGGGCTGCAGTCCCCTCTGTGGTACTCTAAGCCTTGGAGGAGACTTAAAACATGTATCACTGTACAGACACACACACACACACAGCCTTGGAGGAGACTTAAAACATGTATCACTGTACACACACACACACACACACACACACACACACGCTTGACAGCCCCAGGTCTCCAGGCTGGATTTCCAAATGAGAGCAAGACCGTCTCTCCCTCCTTCCACACACACACACACACACACACACACACACACACACACACACTCTTGACAGCCCCAGGTCACACACACACACACACACACACTCTTGACAGCCCCAGGTCACACACACACACACACACACACTCTGACAGCCCCTCTTGACAGCCCCAGGTCTCCAGGCTGGATTTCCAAATGAGAGCAAGACCGTCTCTCCCTCCTTCCACACACACACACACACACACACACACACACACACATGGGCCACACACCTGTCTCT
>NW_011476133.1:4608-7252 GCF_000754665.1 Bison bison bison | reverse complement strand
CTGGCAAGTGACCTTAAGTAGCACCACACTGCTTTGCCGGTCAGCGATGCACGGGTGGCGGCCAGCAGAAGCGTCTATCACTACCCTGCTGGGGTGTGAAGGGACGGCCACGGTACCAGCTACCCCAGGGATGCCTGCAACACACGAGGACAGCCACTACCCTGGAGAGCGGGCAAGAGCCGCTGAGGGCTGAGGACGTGCGCAAGTGGGCTAATGGACGGGGGACCTGTACCCAGAGAACGTGAAGACCTTGACAACTCAAGAAAGACCACCCAGCTTAACAATGGGCAAAGGGCCTGAACAGACGTTTCCCCAAAGAAGACACACACACAACCAACCAGCATGTGGAAAGGTGCTCAGTGTCATTAGTCACTAAGAAAATGCACCTCAAAACCACAATGAGACTTCACTTCCTACCCATGAGAACGGTGACAATCAAAAACAAACAGAAAATCAGGAGTGTGCGTGAGGGTGTGGCAAAGACGGAGCCCTCATCCACTGCTGCTCTGAACGTAAATGGGAGCCGACCCTAAAGAAAACAGCCTGGCAGCTTCTCAGACGACTGCCTGCCCAGAGTTACTGGCTGACTCAGCAAGTCCACTCCTAGGAGAAATGAAACATGCATCCACACAAAAACTCATATGAGTGTTCACTGTAGCCAAAAGTGGAAACGACCCAAGCGACCACCAACTGATGAACAGATACCCACACAACGACCGTTACTCAGCAAGACCAAGGACAAAGTACTGACACACGCCCTGACACGGGAGAAACATGAGAGACATTATGCTCAGTGAAACACGCCAGACAGAACAGGTCGCATGTTGTGTGACTCTGTGTCTATGCGATGCCCAGAGTAAGCAAATTCACGGAGAAAGAAAGCGTGTCAGGGACCGCTAAGGGCTGGGGTGCTGAGGGGAGAATGAGGAGGGACCGCTGATGGGTGTGGAGCTGTTTTGGGGTGACTGTAACAACAGCTGCACAACTCTATGAACATAACAAAAACCACTGAACCACACACTCTAATGGATGAGCTGTAGGGTACATGCATTACCTCTTGATAAAGCTCCTTTAAAGAAAGCCACACAACCGCGGGGCCAGACAGACGGCAGCCCTCCCCGTCTCCCTGGCTGCGGGGACAGCTGAGGCAGTTCTGCACTGACTCGGGGTCTCGTCCACCCCGCCGTGAGGACTCTGACCTGGCCCCACGGCACCGAGGAGGCAGGACCACCCCCGGGAGTGCACAGGTCCCCAGGGAGCAGCACCCTCGAGGCAGAGCCCACCTGAAGGATGACCAGGAGCCCCAGGACCGCAGTCTTCACATCCTCCAAGGAGGCCGAGTACGCGGCCACATCCCTCTCCTCCAGCTCGGGGGGCGGAGAGAGGGAACGGGCGATCACCTGCAGAGAGAAGACCTCTGCTAAACCCCAGCTCTGGGCTCCCTCAGGCAGCAACCATCACCTCCGAAGTTCTCAACCAGCGACTACTTTCTCCTCTATTTCTCAGAAAGAAAGGCGCCATCCACCCCGCCAAGGCACAGATCAGAATCTGCAATGCATTTTAAAACTAAAACAAAACGGTGCTGGTTGTGCAGAAGAGCAATGGACCCAAGCCCGCCCCAGCCAGCCCTTCCTAAAGCCACAGAGACACGTCCCGGGACCCCAGGCAGCAGGGCAGCAGCAAGCGCAGCCAGGCCTCCCAACCCCAGGAGGGAACCGGTCTCGGGGAGACTCAGGCAGTCACTCTGCAAAGAACAGACAGCGGGTCTAGGGAACGCTGCTGCCTGCTGGGCTCCACCACTGAGCGGGGTCCCAGTGGCTGCCTGAGCCCCCCAGGTTCGCACGGCTCTCACCTTCTCAACAATGTCCAGCAGGCTGTTGAAGTGGTGGGTGTGGCAGCCTTCGGCCAGATCTACCAGCAGCTGAGTGGCCAGCTTCCGGACCTGGTGGTCTCTATCCTCAGGGATGTGGGAGAGCTGCGAGATGACCACTGAGTTGATAAGCTCCTCCTGCAGCAAGCACAGGAGCAGCCGGGTGATCCTCTGGCCATGGCCAAGACACACCAACACGTCATCCAAACTCGGGACAACCCATGGCAGCGGTGTGCAAGAGCCGGAGGGCCCCTACCAGGGCGCTCAGGACAGCCCCTCAGCTCAGGACAATGGCAGGTACACAGTGGCCCAGCGTGGGCAGAGCCCTCGGGTGCAGGCTCAGACGTGGACACGGCAGTGACCACGTCTCCGCTCCCTCAGTGTCACGATTCAGAAGGCCCCCACGCGGAGGGCCCTCTGCATGTGCACTGATATCACAGAGCCCACTGTCATGGGGCTACAGGAGGCGCTAGAAGCAGGTACAAGGCACTAAAGGAGCGCAGAATAAGACAAGGCGACCCCAACACAAGGGACCCGGGAGCCCAGAGGGCTTCCTGAAAGAGGCAGTGCTGAGCCAGACTCTGCAGAGTGAATTCCAGCAGAGATGCAGAGAAAGGGGAGGCTGAGAGGGCAGGCGGGGCCGACAGGTCCCAGGAGCAGCATGCGCTGCAGCGAGGCCACCGTGAGGAAGGTGCTGGAAGAAGGGACACACCCAGCGCCTGAGCACCTCTCCTGGAGAAGGCAGCCCGGCGGGCGGGGCTGTGGCTGTTTTGG
>NW_011476133.1:0-1606 GCF_000754665.1 Bison bison bison | reverse complement strand
GCACTGTGGAGACACGAGCTACCATCTCTGGCCTCATTCTAGAACAAGAGAGAAGCTGCCACTGGACCGAGGGAACTGTCAAAAGCAAGCATGCAGCTATCCCCAAGGGAATCTTGAGCAGTCCTGATGCTAATTGGCAGAAGATGAAATTCATAAATTGTAACATCTGCTTGCGAATGAACCCTTCAAAGGTCCCACATCTCATCCCTACATGCAAAGCCCCGTCCCTGCAGCAGACTCCAGTCTGATGGGCCCAGCCCAGCTAAGGGGAGCCCCGCCACGCTCGCCAGCTTACCATGGTGCAGAAACTAAGTTACCTCATAAAACGATGGCAACACAGATGTTGGGGAGTTCTTGAGAGAATAGAGCCGGTGGGCACCCCAGAGAGCCATGCCAACAAAGAACACGGCTCCTCTCAGCAGTGGTGCGTCCTCCATGTAGGCTCTGAAAGCATCCCGGGAAGACAGGATGTGAACAGAGGGCAGCCCGGCGTCTGCCAGGCTCCAGCAGCTTCTCCAGAGGTCCCTACGCTTCTGAGGTGGCAGCCGAGAACGGCAAGGGGCTGTGAAGGGGCCCGGGGCAGCACAACCACGTGGTCTGTTCTCACGTGTGCTCAACAGTCATCACGCTGACTGGCTGAGGAGCCACGCGAGCTGCCAGGACACAAAGGCCCTCGTGGTGCTGACAGCCTCGGAGACACAGGTGTGAACCAAATCATCGCGTAAACTAACGATGGGGACCCCCTCAGGTTACAGCTGAAGAGAAGCCGCGGGACAGGAGAGCAGACTGCTCGGGCCATCAGGGAAACCAGGCACAACACTGAGATGTCGAGGACACTCAGAGAAACTCAACCCAGGCAGAAGGACATTCCAGCAAGGCGAACAGTAGCGCAAGGCCCAGGGTGGGAGCAGAAAGGCAAGGTGGAGGAACGAGAGGCTCACAGGCTGAGCGCACTAGGAGCCACTGTGGCTTTGGGCAGAGAAGGACACTGTCAGATCTGTGTGGCTGTGTGTGGAGGACTGGACTTGGGAGGCCAAGAGTGGATGCAGGAAAGCAGTGAGCGGGTGAGAGCTGGGCGGGTGGGGGGGGTGGGGGCCAGGGAGTGGACCGATGAGCCAGCTTGGGGCAGAAGTGACGGGCCCTGCAATGGTCCAGCTGCGGGAGGTGAGGAAGGCCTGGGGACGCGGCCCCGCTGGAGGAGGTTCGCATGTGGAGGGAGGTCGGAAGCTCAGGCTGAATGTCCTGACTTCACCAGCAGGAGGAAGACAGGAGCAGAAGATGTGTGCCCCTGCTCAGGGCCCCCTTATGGAGCAGCCCTCCCACCAGCCCAGGAGGCTCCCGTCAGCCTGTGCTGGGCCAGAGCCCACACGGGGAGCCTCCCCTGGGGCCCCATGGCCGCCGAGCTGCCCGCACCCTCGCCCACAGGGCCCGGGCGGCCCGCACTCGCCTGTCTTCCATGATGCGGCACATGTGGTAGATGGCGCTGTGGCCCAGGTGGGTGCCCAGGAGGTTGCGCATCAGCTGGGAAGGAACACGCTGCCGTCGGACAGGCAGACACGAGCCCCAGGCCTCACACGGCCACGCCCTGCAGCCCTCCATGCCCAGC
>NW_011476132.1:11408-13121 GCF_000754665.1 Bison bison bison | reverse complement strand
CTTCCTATTGTATCACATCCTGTTGTCAGTGTTCTGGGTTTGGCCATTCTGATTGGTGCATAGAGATGTCTTATTGTTGTTTTGATTCACATTTCCCTCACGACACATCATGTGAAGCATTTTTTTTTCATGTGTTTGTCATCTGTGTATATTCTTTGGTGAGGTGTCTGATGGAGTCTTTGGCCTTATTTTTTTTTTTTTTTATCGTGTCATTTGTTTTCTTATTCTTGAGTTTTTAGAGTTTCTCTTATATTTTGAATAAAAGTCCTTTGTCCAATGTGTCTGTTGTATTTTCTCCCAGAATATAATTTGACTTCTTATTCTTTTTTCATTGTCTTTCACAGAGTGAAAATTTTTAATTTTAAATGTCCAACACATCAATGATTTCTTTCATTGATTATGTCTTTGGTGTATTTAAGTCATCACCATACCCAAGGTCATCTAGGTCTTCTCCCATTATATCTTCTGGAAGTATCATATTTATTTTTTTAAAGGAGCATAATTGCCTTACAACGTTGTGTTAGTACCTGTACAACAATGTGAATCAACTATGTTGTTCAGCTGCTCAGTCATGCCGACTCTTTGCAACCCCATGGACTGCAGCATGCCAGGCTTCCCTGTCCTTCACGATCTCCTGAAGTTTGCTCAGATTTGTATCTATTAAGTTGGCAATGCTATCTAACCATCTCATCCTCTGTTACATCCTTCTCCTTCTGCCCTCGATCTTTCCCAGCATCAGGGTCTTTTCCAGCTATATGTATACATATATTCCTTCCCTCTTGAACCTTCCTCCAACTCCCACATCCCACCCCTCTAGGTCATCCAGAAATTTTATAGTGCTATATTTTATGTATTTTATGGTCCATTTTGAAGTAAGCTTTGTGAAGGGTGTAAATTTGTGTCCAGATTCATTTTTTGTGTGTCTGTGTACAATTGTTCTGGCACTATTTGTGGGCAAGATTGTCATTGCTCTACTGTGTCACCTTTGCTGCTTTGTCAATGATAAGCTATTTCTGGGCTCTCTACTCTATTTTCATTGATCCATTTGTCTATTGTTTTGCCATTGCTGTGTGTCTCGATGACTATAGCTTTGTGTAAGTCATGAAGTTGAGTAGTGTTAGTCCTTCACCTTTGCTCACTTTCAATATTGTGTTGGCTATTTTGGGGCTTTTATCTCTCCAAATAAACTTTAGAATTTGTTTATCAATATTCACAAAGTATTTTTCTGGGATTTTTATTGGAATTCCAATGAATCTATAGATCAAGTTGTGAAGAACTAACATCCTGAGGTGTTGAATCCTATCCATCAACATGGAATATCTATTTACTTAGCACTTTTTTTTTTTACTTTACAATATTGTATTGGTTTTGCCATACATCAACATGAATCTACCATGGGTGTACACATGTTTCCCATCCTGAACCCCCCTCCCACCTCCATCCCTGTACCATCCCTCTGGGTCATCCCAGTGTATCAGCCCCAACATCCTGTATCATGCATCAAACCTGGACTGGTGATTCATTTCATATATGATATTATACATGTTTCAATGTCATTCTCCCAAATCATCCCACCCTTTCCCTCTCCCACAGAGTCCAAAAGACTGTTCTATGCATCTGTGTCTCTTTTGCTGTCTTGCATACAGGGTTGTTGTTACCATCTTTCTAAATTCCATATATATGCGTTAGTATACTGTATTGGTATTTTTCTTT
>NW_011476132.1:4221-9209 GCF_000754665.1 Bison bison bison | reverse complement strand
GAATGAGTTTGGAAGTTTACCTTCCTCTGCAATTTTCTGGAAGAGTTTGAGTAGGATAGGTGTTAGCTCTTCTCTAGATTTTTGGTAGAATTCAGCTGTGAAGCCTTCTGGACCTGGGCTTTTGTTTGCTGGAAGATTTCTGATTACAGTTTCAATTTCCGTGCTTGTGATGGGTCTGTTAAGATTTTCTATTTCTTCCTGGTCCAGTTTTGGAAGGTTGTACTTTTCTAAGAATTTGTCCATTTCTTCCAAGTTGTTCATTTTATTGGCATATAATTGCTGATAGCAGTCTCTTACGATCCTTTGTATTTCTGTGTTGTCTGTTGTGATCTCTCCATTTTCATTTCTAATTTTATTGATTTGATTTTTTTCCCCTTTGTTTCTTGATGAGTCTGGCTAATGGTTTGTCAATTTTATTTATCCTTTCAAAGAACCAGCTTTGGGCTTTGTTGGTTTTTACTATGGTCTCTTTTGTTTCTTTTGCATTTATTTCTGTCCCTAATTTTTAAGATTTCTTTCCTTCTACTAACCCTGGGGTTCTTCATTTCTTCCTTTTCTAGTTGCTTTAGGTGTAGAGTTAGGTTATTTTAGTACTTCTTTAATTCATCAGATTTCTATAATTTTCCTCATATATATCTTGTACTTACTTTTTTAGATTTATACCTAAGTTTTTGATCTTTTAAGGGTATTAAAGTAAATTAGATGGAAATGAGGACTTAAAGCTTGTGCTAATCCAATATGACTGGGTAATTATAAGAAGAGGAAATTTGGACACCCAAAGAGACATCAGGTATATATGCCCACAAGACCATGTGAGAACTTAGCAAGAAGCTGATAATCTGCAAGCCAAGAGGAGAGTTCCCAAAAGAAACCAAACCTGCCAACTTCATGATCTTGAGTTTCTAACCTCCAAAACTATTAAAAATAGTGTCGCAGAGCTCCTCCTTGAAAGTGAAAGTCATTCAGTCATGTCCAACTCTTAGCAACCCCATGGACTGTAGCCTTCCAGGCTCCTCTATCCATGAAAAGTAAATCTCTATTAAGTAAATCTTAAGTAATAGTAAGTAAATGTAAATCCCTATCTTATAAAAAAAAAATTCCCTTTAGCTCATCAAGCAAGGAGAGACATTTCATATTTCTTTCTGCAGCAGCTGATTCCCCACCTAGAACTTCATGTTCCAAATCAGCCTCTTTTTATGGTGAGTAACAGAACAGGCTGTTCCAGCCCTCAGAATAGGAAAATCACCATCAAACTTCGAAAGGTAAATATTTGTCCTGCTCTGCTCAGCTACCGCAGCTGCCATCTTAAGTTCTTGTTTTTCAGTCTTAAGAGTGATGTTTTATCTTCCAGTTTCCTGTTTCTTGGGAGTACAGTGTCCACAACCTGAGGCCCTTTTCTCCACCCAGTATTTTCCCCTCAAACTCCTTCCTTCTTCTACTCCCAGACTGAGAACATGTTGGGTGAGTGTGAGGCCAGGACAGCCCTCCATTGCCCCATCATTCAGGGACGGCTGACCTATAGCGCCATGTGCAGACACAGGATGGAGAAGGAAATGGCAACCCACTCCAGTACTCTTGCCTGGAAAATCCCATGGACAGAGGAGCCTGGTAGGCTACAGTTCATGGGATTGCTAAGAGTAGAACACGTCTGAGCAACTTCACTTTCACTTTTTACTTTCATGCATTGGAGAAGGAAATGGCAACCCACTCCAATATTCTTGCCTGGAGAGCCCCAGGGATGGAGGAGCCTGGTGGGCTGCCATCTATGGGGTCGCACAGAGTTGGTCACAACTGAACTAACTTAGCAGCAACAGCAGACACAGCAGACACAGGAGAGAAGGCGCACTGGGATCCCTGCAGCCTGTGGCTAGTGATCTCTGTGGTTTCAAGCTGTTTACACACTCTCTATGGAGGGAGCCTGGTATACTGCAGAAGGTGCCTCATGTGAAACAGGCTTCAACATGGTGACCTGCCCCTGCCCCTGCCCTTGTGCCCAGAATTTCCTTATGTTGGAAAGAAGGACTTAACTCTGCAGTCAGACACTGGGTCTCAATTTCTGGTTCTCCCATTATTGGCTATAAAATCTTGGGCAACTCGTATATACCGTAAAACAAGTGGCTTTACATCTCTGAGCTTCAGATTCCTCTCCTGATAAATGTTACTGATTTGTGAGGGAGAATTGACTTTTCTAGAAGTTTCCACTGTGTTCACTATTGTAGAGGAGGTGGAAGGGGCTAGAGAACACAGGAAAGTGTGTAATCTGTGTGTTACTTGTCGGGACCAGCCCAAGAAGGAATTGACCTGAGGGAGCGGTGCCACAGAAGAATAAGCGAAAAACAAGACTCAGAAATAAGGTGGGGATTAGGGAGCTGATGGCGTTTTCAGGCAAAAGCCCAGATTCTAATCCTTGTCTTTTATTGTTAACTTCTACTTCCTTGTTCGTGCTCTAGAGATATCTGTTCTTTACAATCTCAGATCGGGGATAAAGATATACAATGCACAGTCCTCAATGTCAAACCGTCAGGCCTTTCATGACTTTGTTTAGCCCTTTAGCTGCTAAGTCACTTCAGTCGTGTCTGACTCTGTGCCACCCCATAGATGGCAGCCCACCAGGCTCCGCCATCCCTGGGATTCTCCAGGCAAGAACACTGGAGTGGGTTGCCATTTCCTCCTCCAATGTGTGAAAGTGAAAAATGAAAGTGAAGTCGCTCAGTCGTGTCTGACCCTCAGCGACCCCATGGACTGCAGCCTTCCAGGCTCCTCTGTCCATGGGATTTTCCAGGCAAGAGTACTGGTGTGGGGTGCCATTGCCTTCTCTTAGCTCTTTAGCTAGTGACACCCTTTCTCAGGAACTCCCTAAAGGCTCTGGTTATGGAACAGTCACTAATAGTTTTCCATCAGTCACATCAGTACTTCAACATATTGTTTTCAAGATGTTTTTCCACGGTGTACTTTTTTAAAATTTATTTAATTTGAGGCTAATTACTTTAAAATATTGTAGTGGTTTTTGCCATACATTGACATAAATCAGCCATGGGTGTACATGTGTTCCTCATCCTGGACCCGCCTCCTGCCTCCCTCCCCATCTCGTCCCTCTGGATCATCCCAGTGTACCAGCCCTGAGCACCCTGTCTCATGCCTAGAACCTGGGCTGGCGATCTGTTTCACATATAATAATCATATGTTTCAGTGCTATTCTCTCAAATCATCCCACGCTCGTCTTTTACTGCTACCAGCCCTTCACCTGGGGGTGATGAGAATGTCATTCTTATTTTTCAAAGAAGCCCTGTTAATTATAGTACAGGCTTGTGCACAGCATATTCCCTACATATCCCCCCTTTTTTATTTTCTGAAGCTTATTTTTGGTGATTACTGGCGATCGTAGAAGCTAAAGCAATAGTCGCTAATTGCTGTTGTTGTCCGTCAGCTTTCTTGGTGATTCACCACCAGACTATGTAGAAACAGAAAAAAAGACATATAACAATTAACACAAAACCAGCCATTGATCCTCCGATAGTTTTCAAGTGAGGGGTGGGGTTTAATTGAGAAATCCCATCTGCTGCTGCATCCAGCAGATTAGATCCTTGCAAAAGGTGTAGTTTCTGACAGAAAGTTTCCATAATCTCTTTTATAAGTTATTTATGTCCAGAGATAGATTGCCTTGATTTAAGAGGTGTTGTTTAACTTTGTCCCAATGAAATGAAGATTCATTATATTTGTGAGGAGTGACACAGAAAGAAGTAATATTCCATTCACACTTAAGATGAATCTGTTTTGGCAGACTATTTACTTGATCGCCTAGTAGTGTAACAACCTGTTATAAATCAGCCATTTGTGCAGCCAATTTTCCATCTATTTGTCTCTGGGTAGACCAAAGAACATCAGAATCTTTATGTCCTTCTTGCACAGACTGCACAGTCTGGACACTGTGATGTAATGCCACTCCTGCCTCAGCTGCTGTAGCGGCTAAAGCAGTAATTCTAAAATGGCAGCAATTAACAGTCCAATAAACTGTTTAGTGCATTTTAACACTTTCTTAAGGATTTCTTCTACAATATAGACTGTGGAGCTATCCTGCCATGGTCTATTTATTTTTACAGAAAGCCATACTCCAGATCTGGTTTTTAGAATATATAGAGAGTAGTCATTCTGAAATTGGAGAGAAGAATTGATACAAGTGTAAAAGGAACGATTTTGACAAGTATCCCAGAAGAGGCATTATAAAAAGTAGGTCCTATCAAAAATACAAAAGGTAAACGAACAAATGCTTTAATCCAGTGGGTTGAGTTTTTATCAAAATGTAAGGAATGACCAGATACTGTCGAATTATATTGCCCCTTTCATGCTGTTATAGGTTGGAAGGCAGCTGATATTTTCCACAATTTTGGCTGTAAAGACATATAAGGTAACTGAGGTAAATGAGGGGAGAAACTCCTTCCATGCCAGTATACACAGCTATTAACAATGTTATTCATGGAGTCTATAAAGTAATGTTTAACTATATAGGCAAATCCAAATTATTATTTTTATTCAGAGGATTTCCTTTGGGGACTCCAATCAATAATTTCTCCATCAGAAGTACTGGCCATAATATGTCCAGTATTCAGTTCAGTTCAGTCGCTCAGTCGTGTCCAACTCTTTGTGACCCCATGAATTGCAGCACGCCAGGCCTCCCTGTCCATCACCAACTCCCGGAGTTCATTCAGACTCACCTCCATCGAGTCAGTGATGGGATCCAGCCATCTCATCCTCTGTTGTCCCCTTCTCCTCCTGCCTCCAACCCTCCCAGCATCAGAGTCTTTTCCAATGAGTCAACTCTTCGCATGAGGTGGCCAAAGTACTGGAGTCTCAGCTTTAGCACCATTCCCTCCAAAGAAAACCCAGGGCTGATCTCTTTCAGAATGGACTGGTTGGATCTCCTTGCAGTCCAAGGGACTCTCAAGAGTCTTCTCCAACACCACACTGCAGAAGCAGCAATTCTTCAGCAC
>NW_011476132.1:0-3831 GCF_000754665.1 Bison bison bison | reverse complement strand
CTTTCACTTTCATCAAGAGGCTCTTAGTTCCTCTTCACTTTCTGCCATAAGGGTGGTGTCATCTGCATATCTAAGGTTATTGATATTTGTCCCGGCAATCTTGATTCCAGCTTGTGTTTCTTCCAGTCCAGCGTTTCTCATGATGTACTCTTCATAGAAGTTAAATAAGCAGGGTGAAAATATACAGCCTTGACACACTCCTTTTCCTATTTGGAACCAGTCTGTTGTTCCATGTCCAGTTCTAACTGTTGCTTCCTGATCTGCATATAGGTTTCTCAAGTGTGCCTTAAAAGAACTCAAATTTCTTTTTCTACCAATCTCCTTGTTTAAGATAGACACAGTTCACACAGGGCCAAATCAAGCTGTTGGCAGAGCTATGTTCCTTTCTATTGACTCCAGGGAAGAATCTATTTCTTGTCTTTTCTACATTGAAATGGCTGCCATTTTCATCACTGTGGTTCTCCTTCGTCCATCTTCAAAGCAGCAACAGTACATCAAGTCCTTCTCATATTACATCCTGAGCTGTTCTTCTGTCTCCTTTTTCCACATTTTTAAAGGTGAGATCATTTTGAGTATGCCTTTTACTACAGGTCTATGATAAATTATCATACTCAGTATTATAGTTAACAATGACAACAAAAATACAATAACAATAAAAACAACCAATAGAAAATTAAGAAAGCCCTTGACTATTTGGAGCTGCCAAGGCACATATCATTTGAAAAGACCCTGATGCTGGGAAAGATTGAGGGCAGGAAGAGAAGGGGATGACAGAGGATGAGATGATTGGATGGCATCATTGACTCAGTGGACATGGGTTTGGGTGAACTCCAGGAGTTGGTGATGGACAGGGAGACCTGGGGTGCTGCGGTTCATGGAATCTCAAAGAGTTGGACACAACTGAGTGACTGAACTGAACTGAAATGAAGCACATATGTATAAAATAAAGGATTTAGAAATGAAAAAAAGACACCACATGTTCATCCCATTAAGCAATGGTGATGGAAGTAAACAACTGAGATACTGGAAGTGATGAAGCTATTATTTTTTAAAAATCACTTTATTGAGGTATGATTGGCTTACAAAGGACTGTACATATTTACTGTATGCAATTTAATGAGATTTAAGTATTTATTCAGTCACTCAGTCATGTCTGAATCTTTGCAACCCAATGGACTGCAGCATGCCAGGCTTCCTTGTCCTTCACTATTTCCCCAGAGTTTACTCAAACTTATGTCCATTGAGTCAATGATGCCATCCAATCATCTCATCCTATGCAGCCCACTTCTCTTCTGCCCTCAGTCTTTCCCAACATTAAGGTCTTTTCCAATGAGTCAGCTCTTGCATCAGGTGGCCAATGAATTGGAGCTTCAGCTTTAGCATCAATGAATATTCAGTCCTTCCAGTCCAAAAGGTTCATTTCCTTTAGGATTGACTGGTTTGATCTCTTTGCTGTCCCAAGGATTTTCAAGAATTTTCTCCAGCACCACAGTTAAAAAGCATCAGTTCTTCAGTGCTCAGCCTTCTTTACATCAAACTCTCACATCCATACATGACTACTGGAAAAACCATAGCTTTGACTAGAGGGACATTTGTTGGCAAAATGATGTCTCTGTTTTTTAATACTCAGTATAGGTTTGTCATGGCTTTCCTTCCAAGGAGCAAGCTTCTTTTAATTTCACAGCTGCAGTCACCATCCACAGTGATTTTGGAGCCCAAGAAAATAAAGTCTGTCACTGTTCCATTGTTTCCCCATCTATTTGCCATGAAGTGATGGGACCAGATGCCATGATCTTCATTTTCTGAGTGTTGAGTTTTAAGCCAGCTTTTTCACTCTCAACAAGAGGCTCTTTGTGCTCTTCCTGATGTCATCTGCATATCTGAAGTTGTTGACATTTCCTCTTGGAAGTCTTAATTCCAGCTTGTGATTCATTCAGCCTGGAATTTTGAATAATGTTCTCTGCATATAAATTAAATAAACAGGGTGACAATATACAGCCTTGATGTACTCCTTTCCCAATTTGGAACCAGTCTGTTGTTCATGTCTGGTTCTAACTGTTGCTTCTTGACCTGCATATAGTTTTCTCAAGAGGCAGATAAGGTGGTGTAGCATTCCATTTCTTTAAGAATTTTCCACAGCCAGGCTTTCAGTTGAGTTCAGTTCAGTCGCTCAGTCGTGTCCGACTCTTTGAGACGCTATGAATCACAGCATGCCAGGCCTCCCTGTCTATCACCAACTCCCGGAGTTCACTCAGACTCATGTCCATCGAGTCAGTGATGCCATCCAGCCACCTCATCCTCTGTCGTTCCCTTCTCCTCCTGCCCCCAATCCCTCCCAGCATCAGAGTCTTTTCCAATGAGTCAACTCTTCGCATGTGGTGGCCAAAGTACTGGAGTTTCAGCTTCAGCATCATTCCTTCCAAAGAAATCCCAGGGCTGATCTTCAGAATGGACTGTGAAGGCTTTAATGTAGTCAATGAAACAGAAGTAGATGTTTTTCTGGAATTCTCTAGCTTTTTCTATGATCCAACAGATGTTGGCAATTTGATCTCTGGTTCCTCTGCCTTTTGTAAATCGAACTTGTACATCTGGAAGTTCTTGCTTCACATACTGCTGAAGCCCAGCTTGAAAGATTTTGAGCATTACCTTCCTACCATGTGAAATGAGTGCAATTGTGTGGTAGTTTGACCTCTTTTTGACATTGCCCTTCTTTGGGATTGGAAAGAAAATTTACCTTTATATTTCTGTGGCCACTGTTGAATTTTCCAGATTTGCTGGCATATTAAGTGCAGCACTTTAACAGCATCATCTTTTAGGATTTGAAATAATTCAGCTGGAAGTCCATCACCTCCACTTGCTTTGTTCCTAGTAATGTTTCCTAAGGCCACTTGACTTGACATTCCAGGAATACTGGCCTATAACTCTTTTTGTATGTGTGAATGTGTATGTGTTAGGGCACCTGCTCTAACTTTGTCTAGCTTTAGTATCAGAGTATGACAACTTCATTAAATTAATTTGGTGTTCCCTCTCCGATTTTGTGGGACAGCTCAACAGAAATTAGTATTAATTCTTCTTTAACTGTTTGTTAGCGTTCACTTCTGACTCCATCTTGTTTTAGGCTTTTCTTTGCTGGGAGGTTTTTGATTGCTGATTCAATCTCCTTATTGGTTATTTTAATCTGCTCAAGTTTTCTATAGTATTTCTTTTTGATTCAGCCATGAAAGTTTGTATGTTTCTAGGAAGTTATGCCTTTTTTTCAGACTGTCCAATGATTGTGCATAATTGCTCATAATAGTCCCCTACGACCTCTTGCATTTCTATGGCATAAGTTGTAATATCTCCACTTTCTTTTCTTAATTTGTCTTCTGTTTTCTTTTTGTCATTTTTTTTTTGTTTATCTTTTCAAAAAACCTCTATTTTTCTTTTTTATCTTTTTGGTTCCTATTTTATTTAATTATCTTTCTAGTTTCTGTTTTATGTAATTCAGCTCTAATTCTCATTGCTTCTTTTTTTAAATTTTATTTTATTTTTAAACTTTACAATATTGTATTGGTTTTGCCAAATATCGAGATGAATCCGCCACAGGTATACATGTGTTCCCCATTATGAACTCTCCTCCCTCCTCCCTCCCCATACCATCCCTCTGGGTCGTCCCAGTACACCAGTCCCAAGCATCCAGTATCGTGCATTGAACCTGGACTGGCGACTCATTCCATATATGATATTATACATATTTCAATGCCATTCTCCCAAATCATCCCACCCTCTCCCTCTCCCACAGAGTCCAAAAGACTGTTCTATACATCTGTGTCGCTTTTGCTGTCTTGTATA
>NW_011476131.1:8552-15417 GCF_000754665.1 Bison bison bison | reverse complement strand
TAGTTTCTTTTTTTTTTGTTGGTCATCTTTGTCAGGTTTTGGTATTAGGGTGATGGTGGCCTCATAGAATGAGTTTGGAAGTTTACCTTCCTCTGCAATTTTCTGGAAGAGTTTGAGCAGGATAGGCATTAGCTCTTCTCTAAATTTTTGATAGAATTCAGCTGTGAAGCCGTCTGGACTTGGGCTTTTGTTTGCTGGAAGATTTCTGATTACAGTTTCAATTTCCATGCTTGTGATGGGTATGTTAAGATTTTCTGTTTAACACAACAACCCAAAACCTGTGGGACACTGTAAAAGCAGTCCTAAGGGGAAAGTTCATGGCAATACAGGCATACCTCAAGAAAGAAGAAAAAAGTCAAATACATAACCTAACTCTACACCTAAAGCAACTAGAAAGGAAGAAATAAAGAACCCCAGGGTTAATAGAAGGAAAGAAATCTTAAAAATTAGGTCAGAAATAAATGCAAAAGAAACAAAAGAGACCATAGCAAAAATCAACAAAGCCAAAAGCTGGTTCTTTGAAAGGATAAATAAAATTGACAAACCATTAGCCAGACTCATGAAGAAACAAAGGGAGAAAAATCAAATCAATAAAATTAGAAATGAAAATGGAGAGATCACAGCAGATAACACAGAAATACAAAGGATCATAAGAGACTACTATCAGCAATTATATGCCAATAAAATGGACAACGTGGAAGAAATGGACAAATTCTTAGAAAAGTACAACTATCCATTTGTGTAATTAAAACATCCAACCCAATAATCAAGCTGAATTTCATTGAAGTGTAAAGCCTCTCCTTCCCATGCCTCGTGCCGGCTTATGCTGAAGGCCGAGCAGTGTGGACAGGGCTGCTTCCATCTGCACCCCTGCCCTCACCTTCTCCTCTTCCAGCCACTGGCTTTGCTTCTGACTCCTCCTTGGTTGGAGGAGAGAGAAGAAACCACTGAAGACAAGTACGGCACAATCTGGTCTTTGGGGAATGGAGACACACTTAGTGTCTCTTTTTCTCATGGGGCCCCATTAATGACTCTGCAGATAGCCTCCCCTGGAAATCTACCATTACATGTCCAACTGGTGACTGCTATCTGCCCTCCAACTTGTAATTTCAACTCCAGTTCCTGGCAGAGTTGGGATCCCTGGTAGACTTCCAGTCAAGTCCCCTTTAAGCAGGCTTTGACTGGCTCCCTCCTGTGTGACCTACAGCTGATTTGTGAGAAGCACACCCTTGGGATCCACAGTCAGTGAAAGTTATGGTTGCTTCAAATCAGCCTCCTCAGTCTTTATCCTCTGGCACATGGCAACATCTTTTATATTTTCCCCAAGAGCATCTGGCTCTAAAGTTTCACTCCAGAGGACACTGGTCATGTCCTCCCAGGAATCTTTTACCATGCAGTACTCATGTCTCAGGCAGCACCAAAACCCGAGGGGCCACCTTATTGGTGCGAGGTAAGAGAGAACTCCCATGATATTAAAAGACGCTTACTCTTTGGAAGGAAAGTTATGACCAATCTAGATAGCATATTCAAAAGTAGAGATACTACTTTGCCAAAAAGGTCCGTCTAGTCAAGGCTATGGTTTTCCCAGTGGTCACGTATGGATGTGAGAGTTGGACTGTGAAGAAAGCTGAGCACCGAAGAGTTGATGCTTTTGAACTGTAGTGTTGGAGAAGACTCTTGAGAGTCCCTTGGACTGCAAGGAGATCCAACCAGTCTATTCTGACGGAGATCAGCCCTGGGATTTCTTTGGAAGGAATGATGCTAAAGCTGAAACTGCAGTACTTTGGCCACCTCATGTGAAGAGTTGACTCATTGGAAAAGACTCTGATGTTGGGATGGATTGGGAGCAGGAGTAGAAGGGGACGACAGAGGATGAGATGGCTGGATGGCATCACTGACTCGATGGACGTGAGTCTGAGTGAACTCCGGGAGTTGGTGATGGACAGGGAGACCTGGCATGCTGTGATTCATGGGGTCACAAAGAGTCAGACATGACTGAGTGACTGAACTGACTGAATTTGATATCTCCATGAACCACAGAATAATGGTGCCAGATAAGCCCATGCTTTACAAAGTTCTCACAGGTGTGGATTGAAATAACACACCAGTTTTTACATCAGTGCGGTACACTTAACATTGGCAAGGTTTCTTATTTGAATTTTCCCAAATTGAATCTTTGAACTCTACAAAATGGATCATTACCTGGTTATGTCAATTTTATAAACTCTTAAATTCCTTGGCATTGTGTGGAAGGACAGGTAGGAGCCAGGAGTGCTGGGTAATGAGCTGGGAATATATTTAATGCTGGTTAGCTCTCACTGCGTGGGTTTCCCAGATAATGCTAATGGTAAAGACCACCCACCCCCCACCAATGTATGAGATGTAAGTGATATAGGTTTGATCCCTGGGTCAGGAAGATGCCCTGGAGAATGGCGTGGTAACCCACTCCAATACTCTTGCCTTGAGAATTCCACAGACAGAGGAGCCTGGTGGGTTACAGTCCACAGGGTTGCAAAGAGTCGGATTGGACTGATGCAACTTAGCATGCGTGCATGCAGCCCTCATGGCATAACAAACCATCCCAAAACATAGTGGTTTAAAACCAAGTAATCATTTATTTTTCTCATGAATTTGCAATTTGGGCATGACCCCAAGGGGATGGCTCATCTTTGCTCTTGCAGTTTCATCAGTTGGCAGCTGGAGAATCCACTCTGTGTTGCCTCACTTGGAAGGCCAGCAAGCTGATTCTGGATAGCAGATGAAATATCAGCCAGGGGAGTGGACCAGTGACTTCAGGCTCTCTTCATGGGGGCCACTTGGGCTTCTACTCAGGCTTCCTCACAGCAGGGTGGGCAAATTCCAAGGGTAACCACCCTGGAAGAGCAAGGAGGCATTTTCCCTATCTAATCTTAGAAGTCACATGGTGTTGCTTCAACTACCCACTATTTATCAAAGCAGTCACAAAGTCCCTCCAATTCCAAGGTAGGGGACATAGGCCCATAGCTCAAGGGAGAGAGATCATAAGAGGAAGTCAGATTGTAAGAAGTCAGGAAATATGGTTTTAACAATCTTTGGAAACTATAAACTACCATATTAACAAGTTAGCTCAAGGGAGTGAGTGAAGTGAAGTTGCTCAGTCATGTCCGACTCTTTGTGACCCCATGGACTGTAGCCTACCAGGCTCCTCCCTCCATGGGATTCTCCAGGCAAGAGTACTGGAGTGGGTTGCCATTTCTTTCTCCAGGGGATCTTCCCAACCCAGGGATCCAACCCAGGTCTCCCTCATTCCAGGCAGACGCTTTAACCTCTGAGCCACCAAAGAAGCTCAAGGGAGAGAGATCATAAAAGGAAGTCAGGTTGTAAGAAGTCAGAAGATGGGGTTTTAACCATCTTTGGAAAATAAACACTACCTCATTAACAAGTTATAGTAAATTGAGGAGTAAAAATAAAGTTTATACTATCACAACATGTGCCATATTTTTGAAAGCATATTTTTAATCATGTTGAATGAAGCTTGAAATATAGTCACCTCAGCTTCTTCCCTTATATTTTTCATTCGTTCATCATGCTTCTGAATTAGCAACTTTATTTGTTTCTCCTTTTCTTCTGGTGGTTTATGGGCATGTTCCTTTTCTACTAGTTTAATTTTGTTTTGTCATCAGCATAGACTTTCTTCAAGCATTCCTCCTGCTGTCTCAGCTTTTGGCCTATGTCCTTGTAAATGGGGTCAGAAAAGTAAGCCCCTTGGTTGTTCTGCACCATCTTGTCTATTAGCTCCACCAGCTCCTGCACCTGAGCTTCCTTCTCAGCCTGCTCTGTGTTTCTGCTGTTACTGATGGCACAGTGGAGGTCTCCACACTCCTGGAGGAGGCTTCCTAGGTTTACATCTGCATCCTACAAAAAGTTGCTCAGGCTCTGGTCCCCCAGTTCATCTCTGCAAGTGAGTAAGATGATCATATACTTCATGGCTGCTTTCCCAAACAGATACTTGACCAACGCCACGGTTTTCTGCTTTTCCTCTGTGTGGCAGCCCAGTCTCAGGACCAATACAATGGTGTGAGGCCAGGGACAGGAGGCGAGGACACATCGACTGATTTCCCTGCAGGTGGTGTTCAGGCTGTCCTTGGTGTCAAAGAGCCCTGGGGTGTCAACAATGAGAAGGTCTCTCCCCTTCCATTCTGGGATGCTTTTTGACAAGTTTTGGTAACAGCTTGGGCAGCAATCTCAGACTCGAATACTTTTTCCCCCGAGGATGGTGTTTACAGTCGTAATTTCCCCACTTGCGGTCTCCCCTACCAGCATGACCCTCAGATCGTTGTTTGGCTTGGCAGCCATGTTTATATCAAGAGACTCGCGCGTGGGCACCTACACCATCTTAAGAAAAGGAAGGAGAGAGGAAAAGGGTCAATTTAGGTAAGTAGGAACCATTCCCACTCTCTTTTTTCCCCCCTTATTTTCCTCCCTATAAGTTTCTAATATTCTCTTAAGCATATTGTTCCTGGTAGAGACAGAAAATTTAAAGAGTTGAATTGTTACTGAAGAAATAACCAAGTAGTTAGAGTTTCCCCACAAAAGTGTTAGGTCCTGATGGTTTCACAGGGAACTCATGAAACCTTTAAAGACCTGATAATCTCAGTGCTACTCAAACTATTCCTGATCACATAGCAATGAAGGAAAATGTTTAATTTTTCCTATGAAGCAAGTGTAATGTTGATTCCAAAAGCTAACAAAGATTTCACAATAAATAAAGCTATGGATATGTCTCATGTATAAATATTGATACAAAAATCCTAAATAAATTATTAGACATGAAAAGCAGTATCACATGAATAAGTATGATTGTTTCAGAAACACTAGGGTGATTCAACATGAGGATTTTGATTATTATAGTACACCCCGAGAGAGATTAAGAAGAAAAGTAACTAGATGCAGAAGAGTCATTTGGCCAAATTCAATCCTGATTCATGTTTAAATCAGTTCATCAAATTTAAATTAATTGATTCTTCTTTAACATGATTATATATATATATAAATTTAAAAATTTTGATCACTTGTTTTTTCATGAAACTAAAATCGTTTGTTGTTCAGCCACTAAGTTGTGTCCAACTCTTGTGTGGCCCCATTTACTGTAGCCTGCCTGGCTTCTCTGTCCATGGCATTTCCCAAGCAGGAATACTAGAATGGGTTGCCATTCCCTTCTCCTGAGGATCTTTCTGACCCAGGGATCCACCCCAAGTCTTCTGCATTGGCAGGCAGATTCTTTGCCATTGAGCCACCTGGCCCCTGATAGCTCAATTGGTGAACCACCTGGGACCTAATAGCTCAGGTGGTAAAGACTCTGCCTGCAATGCAGGAGACCCTGGTTCAATCCCTGGATTGAGAAGATCCCCTGGAGAAGAGAAAGGCTACCCACACCAGTATTCTGGCCTGCAGAATTCTATGGACTGTATAGTCCACAGGTTTGCAAAGAGTTGGACACGACTGATTGACTTTCACTTTTCACACCTGGGAAACCCAGCAACTAAAGCAGTTGATTATAAAATTTATTTGGATGAAGAAAAAAAAAATTAGCTTGGGCAATGAAGCAAAAACAACAAAAAAAAAGTAAGATTAGCTTTACCAGATAGTAAAATACAACAGTTTGTATAGTTAAAGCAGTATGATGTTGGTGCATGGATAGTGAGAACAGTGAAATAAAAACAGAAGATTCACTTATAGGCCAAATTGATCACACTATATTCAAATCATTTACATTATGCTACATTTATGTTCAGTAAGGTAGCGTCTCAGATTAGAAATATAAATATAAAAAAGTTAATCCATATAAATAATAAAAGAAACATAGGTAAATCTTTGTAACCTAATTATAGGTAAAATATTTATAAGATTTGAAATAGAGTAAGAAAAGAGACTCCTAAATTTGATTACATAAAAATCAAACAGATATTGTGGGGATAAAACCCACCATACACAAAACACAAATGTTAAACTAGGGGAAAAACTATTCCTACTTATATAAAAGAGGGGCGATTTATCTTTTATACAAACAATATCTATACAGATGGTTGATAAGCACATGAAAAGATACTGAGCATCACTAACTACTCAAGAAATGCAATCAAAACTACATTGATGTATCACCTCACAGCAGTCAGAATTGCCATCATCAAAAAGTTTACAAATAATCAATGCTGAGAGAGAGTGGAGAAAAGGGGACCCTTCTCCACTGTTGGTGGAAACATAAATTGGTACAGCCTTCATGAAGAACAGTATGAAATATCCACAATAAACTAGAAACAGAGTTGCCATGTGATCCAGCAATCCAGCTCCTGGGCATGTTATCCAGATAAAACTCTAATTTGAAAAGATACTTGCAGCCCTATGTTCAGAGTAGCACTATTTACAATAGCCCAGACGTGGAAACAACCTAATTGTCCGTCTACAGATGAATGTGTAAAGGAGCTGTGGTTTGTATATACAATGGGATATTACTCAGCTATAAAAGAGAATGAAATATTGCCATTTGCAGCAACATGGATGAAATGAGATGCTTTCATATTGAGTGAAGTAAGTCAGGAGAAAAAATATTTTATGGTACAATTTATATATGGAATCTAAAAAAAAAAAAATGACCTTATGTACAGCACAGGTACAGACTCACTGACAAAGAAAACAAACTTATGATTACCAAATAGGAGTGTCAGGGAAAAGGGATAAATTAGGAGTATCGGATTTATGGATACATACCACTATATATAAAATACATAAGCCATCTGTATGTCTTCTTTGGAGAAATGTCTATTTAGTTCTTTGGCCCATTTTTTGATTGGGTCGTTTATTTTTCTGGAGTTGAGCTGTAGGAGTT